>NW_020949351.1:7161638-7253853 GCF_900497805.2 Vombatus ursinus
ATAGATAGATAGATAGATAGATAGATAGATAGATAGATAGATAGATAGATAGATAGATAGATATACAACCACTGATAAGGGTGTGATACCCCAAGTGGACTGAGGGAGAGGAGAGGAGAAGAGAGGAGGGGAGAAAAGAGGAGAGGGGAGAGGAGTTGTCCAACTGGAACTGGGCAGTTGGGTCCCCAGTAGAGCAGCTCTGACTACTTTCAGGTTGTTGTTTGTCCTTTTTTTTGAAGAGTACCATGACATCAGGAAAATGATGCCATGACTTGCAAATGAATTGTATTTAAGTGAAGGAGGGCTGTGCAAGGTCACCAGCCTCACTCTCTCCTCCAGAGCCATTTGGGTCCAGTGGCAACAACAGGAGGAAAAGATTACCCCTACCATAATCCCCATCATCTCTGTCAAATCTTCAATCACTTTAACTTGGTATATTCTTCCTTTCCTACTGTCTATAATTATGCTCCACAAATCATTTGTCTGACCCTTGTTGTTCAGTCATCTCAGTCATGTCTGACTCTTCCTGACCCCATTTGGGGTTTTCTTGGCAATGATACTGGAGTGGTTTGCCATTTCCTTCTCCAGCTCAGTTTATAGATGAGGAAAGTGAGGCAAACATAATTAAATACTTTCCCAGGGTCACACAGTTAGTAAGTATCTGAGGTCAGATTTTAATTCAGGAGGATGAGTCTTCCTGACTCCAGGCTCAGCACTGTATCCACTGTGCTACCTAGCTGCCCTCCCTTGATGCTATATAATCCAAAATGATCATCTCATATCTTTTCTGTCTTCCATAAGGGAAAGAGCAGCATCTTACTACGTACATTGCCTTAACTTTCTCTCCTTTCACTCACCTTTCAATCCCTTTGCAATCTAGTTTCTGTCTTCATTATACTCTCATTCCTCCAAAGTCACTAATGTTCTCTTAGTTACTACAACCCATGGGCTTTGCTGAATCTTCATTTTTCTTGAACTCTATCCATTTTTGGCACTTTTGATCACCCTCTCCTCCTGGATACTGTCTCCTTTTCTTTATTTATTTTTATGACAATACTTTCTCTTGGCTCTCCTATCTGTCTGACAGTTTCTTTTCTGTCTCCCAAGATACATCTATATCCATACCTCATTGCCTAGATGTGAGAGTACCCCAAAACTCCTTTTTGCACACTTTTTTCCTGTTGGTCTTCTTCTTCTTCTTCTTCTTCTTCTTCTTCTTCTTCTTCTTCTTCTTCTTCTTCTTCTTCTTCTTCTTCTTCTTCTTCTTCTTCTTCTTCTTCTTCTTCTTCTTCTTCTTCTTTTTCTTCTTCTTCTTCTTCTCCTTCTCCTTCTCCTTCTCCTTCTTCTTCTTCTTCTTCTTCTCCTTCTTCTTCTTCTTCTTCTTCTTCTTCTTCTTCTCCTTCTTCTTCTTCTTCTTCTCCTTCTTCTTCTTCTTCTTCTTCTTCTTCTTCTTCTTCTTCTTCTTCTTGTCTTATTATTCCTCATAGGTTCAATTATCATCTCTACTCACATGGGTCCAAGATTTTACAAATGCATATATATATATATATGCACATATCAAGATGGAGATAATAGTGATGATAAATAAGGAGATAGAGACATAGATATAGAGATAAAGACAGAGTCAGAGATGAAGTAGGAGATAAAGATGGAGGCAGAAATAGAAATAGAGCTAGAGATAGATATCCTGTATATCTCTTCTTACCTCCAATCCTACATTACCATTTATTGGATATTCCAAACTGGATATCCATAGGTATCTCAAACTCCAAAGCTCCAAATAGAAATCATTGTCTTTTCCCTCCAAACCTACTCTTTCTGAACTTCTCTATTTCTCTTAAGATGATTATCATCATTCTAGTTACTCAAGTTTCTTACCTCAGAGTCACCCTTAATTCTTTATTCTTCCTGAACACTTCTTATATCCAATAAGTTACCAAGCCCTATAATGACTACTTTTTTTTTTGTATATCATAGTCACTATGCTAGTCTGGACATTCCACCTCTTACCTGAACAATTGTATTTGGCTCCTAATTGGTCTACCTGCCTCATATCTCCTCACTTTTTAAAACAACTTCCATATAGTTACCTAAATGCTATTCTTAAAACGTATCTGAGCAAATCATTCCATTGCTCATGAAACTTCAGAGGCTCCTTACATTCTCTAGGATAAAATATAAATTCCTCTGGCATTTGAAGTTCTATCTCTATGACCTTATTAATCATTACTCTTTCATAATCTCTATTGTAACAAAACTAGATTATGCATTACATAATATTGTAGCTCTTATCTGTCTTTCTTGCTTCCTTGAATACATTACCTTTTCATGAATATCTTTCAAAATCTCTAATTTCCTTTCAAGTTCAGATAATGTGTTGATTGCTTCATTAGAAAGCACCTTACCTGAATTCCCAAGGAATTGGTGCCCTCTCTGGCCTTATTTTATTTCTATTTTTAGTATGGCATGGTGGTTATAGAGCTGATGTTAGAGGCCAAATTGCCTAGGTTTAAATTCCACCTCTTTTTTTTGGAGGGGGAGGCAATTGGGGTTAAGTGATTTGCCCAGGTTCACACAGCTAATGTGTCAAATGTCTGAGTTTGCATTTGAATGCAGGTCCTTCTGACTCTAGGGCCTGTGCTTTATCCACTGTGCCATCTAGCTGCCCCACAAATTCTACCTCTTACACATTCTGTCTGTGTGACCATGAATAAGTCCTCTGACCTCTCACTGATATACATGACTCTGTAAGAATTTAAGTTTTGGAGAAGTTGCCAATCTGCATTTGTCCCTATGCAGGAAAAATTACAGCTCCAACAAAAAAAATGATATTTCATCTTTGAGGTGATTCTAAATTGTAGAGCAAGAATTCTAAACCAAGCCTTTCCATTTCAAATCCAATGCTCCTGATATTACTCCACCTGTCATTGTAAACCTTCCTGTGTTTCTACATCTAGCTACTTTTGAACTCACTTGACCAACTCATCATCTGATTCATTCTCAAAAGTTTTCCATCTTTGTAAAACCTGCCAGAGTTTTCACTATACTGACATAGCCTTTAAGAAAACATAATTGCATCTACACAAAAATGATGAGTCAAAGAAGGCTTTTACTAGAGGCTCAAGCTGTGAATAAAGATCCATTGTATCATAGCAAAACATACCTCTGGATAGCTACCAAACTTTAAAGCATTTTCTGTTGTTGTTTGTTTTTTAAAAAATCTGGCCTCATGTTTTTATTTGAAGAACTTTGTGCTCATTATTTTATTGCTGGGTAGAGTCTCTAGTTTTGTATCATGTGAGTTGTCATTATTTTTAAGTTATAGAACTTATTTATTAGCACATCACATTCTTACGAAATAAAATCTTATAAGGAATGCTTCTTCCCCCTGGCTCTTTAAAAAATATATCACTTGTTCAATTGTAGTTTTACTGTACATCTGTTGAGTTTGAATATGAAGCTTTTAAATAGCTTTTTATTCTGGTATTGTTTTACGCCTGTGAGTCACAAAACTGTAGTATTTGAATAATAAGTGAGAATTATTCAGAGGGCAATTAAGGGGCACATGGTAGAAGTGAAAAGCCTATGACACTGAGCACCTAAGGAACTACAAAAGAGAAAAGTAGGAAAGGATGCTATCCAATAATTTTATGATAGAAAAATGAAGTCCTATGCCAAGAGCTAGAAATAATTGATAAAGAGCCCATGAGCTCTACTTGTACCTTAAGAAATCAGGAAAAATTTGTAAACGCCTTCAAGGAATTGTCGGAATGCATGCCTCATGATGGAACTATAGGAGGAAATGGAAAGTTGTGCAGACGTTAAGGGTAGACAAGGAGGAATATCTGTAATTAGATCACGTGCTGTTTTCATATTTGTGTACATTATTTTGTGTCTGTTTTAACAACATTACTCTATTTTCACGAGTTACTTGATTCAAAGTTATAAATCAGATCTGTGATTACTTGAATGGAATTTATTATTTCAAATTGATATTTTACTTTCTTTGTATTAAAAGAAATAGAAGGAAAAATAAGCTGTACATTAATTTCAAATTATTACTTATTCATGAGAAAACTAAACAAAATTAAGTGCCTCCTTCTCCCTGAATATCTCTTTTCAAAGTAAATTTTTCAAACTTTAATTTGCTTGTATAATTTGGCACAAATATACATTTTAGAAAGGATAAAAAAATTTCTGCAACTACTCATAATTTTTCTCCTACTTCTGACTAAGGCTAAAGAATTTACATACACACGCAAAGACACACACACTTTTTTAAAAATACATATTTATTATAGGATCATAGATTTAGAACAGAAGGAGCTTCAGACACAGGCATGTTCTGGTGCAAGTTCAAACTGGCTAAGTAGAGCCAATTATTAAATTTTAAGTGTGAGCATTTATGTCTTGAAAATCAGCAAACAGTACAAATCAGGGCTTAATATATTGTTTTATTGGTTGCATAGTCTTAAGAAAGTGATAGAGAAAATATTGATAATGCAGATCAAGTTTAAAAGTGTGTTAAGTATAGGGGAGCTAATTGTTAAATATTTAACAGTATGCCCCTCCCCATAAACTATCCATTCCACTACCCCCACCTATTTTACAGGTAAGGAAACTGAGAACCACAGAGGTTTAGTAACTTGTCCAAGTTCACATGAATATTCAATATCAGAACTATAATTTAAACCCAGGTCCTCTCACTTCAGAGTCAATAATTTTTCCATTGAATCATATTGTATGTGCAATCAATGTGTTCATATACAACTACATACAGATGCAAGCTTTTATATTTCTATAATTTTCTATATTTCTGCAGTATTTTGTCTCAAGTTTAATATTCCAGTCTTTACTAAATTTATGCTCTCAAAATACTATGGTTTTACTGAGCTTAATAAAGCACAGAGAAGACCACAATATAATATTATGCCTTTATGCCATTCCATCATTTCCTAAATATTTCTAATCTCTTTTATTCAGAAAGATAAGGTGTTTATACCCAGTTACAAATATATAAAACACAGGGGAATTTCAAACACTCTCTCTCTCTCTCTCTCTCTCTCTCTCTCTCTCTCTCTCTCTCTCATATCACATGGAAAAGTTGATCAATTGCATAGATCATTTTAAATTATGTGTAATTTAAATTCATAATATATGAATTGTGAGACTAACTTGATCACTATGTAAGATATATAAGATACAGCATATTGAATATAGCTTGTATCTTTTTAAAAATCATTTGGGAAAAACAAAATATTGTTTGTTTTTATCTTGTACAGTGTATTTTTAATAAGTGACCTGAAGGCCTATATAGAATATATATTTCTGTATCCAAACTTAAGAAATTAACTAAAAGTTGGGTTTTTTTCATTCTAAATTTCTACTAACTTTGAAGCATATTCCCATTATTCCAATGAGGATAGATTCGTATTAAAATTCCAGCCCATTTCAGTCTTTGTAATGAGCCTAAAATAGCTGCCAGCTTGCAGTGCTGGAATTAATGATAATTAAATGTAACACAAAATGTATTTCCATATTTTGTATTGCTCAAATGATTTCATCTCAGATGTAGTATGATTCTTTTTAGAGATGACTACTTCTATTTAATCTCTTTTCCAATTTTAATTTGAATTTCATATTGTTCCTGACTGTTTAATGAATATTTTGGGAGATGGCCATAGTGTTGTTAATTATACCAGAGACTGAGTATAATTAATTCTTTTGGACCCAAAGTCAGCTAGTTAATCGATTTCTGATGAAACTGGAGATTAAACACAGATAGTTCACTTCCTCCTTCATTCATTTTAATTTTTCCTTCTTTCAATTCAGTCAGATTGCTTTGGGAAGTCATTGCTGGCAAATCAATTTGTGTAGGCATTTTGGACGTTTTCCAGGTGTTAATAGATGGATGATCCTTTTGGTCCAGCCACCTTGCTATTGATTCATGAAAAAAAAAAATAATGTTTAATTTTGGTTCTTTAGAAGTAAACCCTGTTAGCACTATTGGTAATTCATATATAAATGGTTGTTAAGTGCCTGTCAACAACAAGGCCATTAAGTATCAAATAAAAAAAGAAATTGTGATCTATCACTAAAGAGAAAGAAAACCACAAAAGATAGAAGTCAGAGTGATATAGAAAACATATTTCTTATAGTCAACAACCAAAGTAGAAAATTTGATTTGGGGGGCAGCCAGGTAGAGCAGTGGATAGAGCACTGGCCCTGAAATAAGGAGGACCTGAGTTCAAATCTGGCCTCAGACCAAACACTTGACATGTACTAGCTGTGTGACTTTGGGCAAATCACTTAACCCCAATTGCCTCACTAAAAAAAAAAAAATTTTGATTTGGAAAATAAACTACCATTCTTTATATTATAAAAGAAAATTCATTAACATTTAAGATAGCCCTTGTCTTGTTTTCAATAATTTAAATAATGATATAGGTAAAATAATTCTTATCAATCAAGTCTCAGAGCCTCTAAAAACTATCAAAGACAATAGAGAAATTACAAGACAGCGAAGGGACTTTTTTCCTTCAATTAAAGAAATTTGGGGATTTTTCACTTTTTTTTACTCACAAGAAAACACTTCCTTGTTGCAGTTCGAGCATCATGTAACCTAGATCAATTAGAATATTTTTTCAAGCATCCTCTTTATAAAAATAACTATCTATAGTGCTGGACTTGGGCAGGATTGTAATTGTATCAGTCAAATGATAGACTTTTAAGATGACATAGGACAGCTTGAGCATATTCATTTAGTGTTATTTGCTAAAATAAAAATTGAGGCCCTTTCTAGCATATTTCTCACACAATGGTATTTTCACTATTCAAGAGACATCTGTTAGCTTTACCATTTTCAGGCTATGTCAGCATACTCTGGCACAACTCAAATAGCCACATAATCACATTGTGATTATTGATACAATCCCCCATAATCTGACCAATGAACTCTGAATCACACCACTTGCCCTTACTAATGAGGGCATTATTTTAGTAGGCTAAAATAAGAGGTGTATTTTCAACAACTATCCATTTTTATACTTAGAAAGCCCATTGAGTAGCATTTTCAGAATTCAAAACTCTGTGTGTTCTAATTTCATTGCTGTACATTGAGTAAACATTTAAGTATTCAACCCATGAAGCTGTCAAAGGACTGTTTTTATTTTTGATAAAAAAAATGGGATCTAGCTTGAGAGATAGATAAATAGATAGATAGATGGAGATAATTATATAAGATATAATTGTATTTTAGAATATAATGCAATCAAAGAGACTTGAAATTTATTTCCCAAATAAATGTTTTCATGATTGTTCAGTATATAAGGAAACATTTTCCCTAAAAGTGATTTAGATTAATTTTCATTTACTTAAGTTTAATCAAATGGTTTAATGCATTAATCTTATTTCTAAGAATCATTTCAAATTATAATATACTTTGTTTATCTGAATTCATATAAGATGGGTAATCAGATATATTAGATGATTATTTTTTTGAAAAGCCTTTAAAGGAGATTGCAATTCTGACTCAATATAAGAAAGAATTTTCTGATAATTAAAGCAGTGCAAAAATAGAAGAGGCTACCTTGCTAGGGAATGAGTGGCTGATTAGCAATATATTAGAACTCTGAGTAAACAGAAGCTTCATGAATACTCACTGGCTATGTTGGATGTGAGAATCATTCTTCAAATAGAGGATGTATTAACTGATCTTTATGGTCTCATTCTAATGCTCAGGACTATCTTTCTAGTATCTAAGAGAGTCTCACCTTAAATATATTCTGAACAGACTAAATTTGTATATTATATTCAAAAGTGAATGCCACATTTTGGAAATGACATTGATAATCCAGAAGAGGATAAGTAGGATAGTGAAGAACAATATAAGGATTGGGTGAAGAATGGAATATTTAATGGGGGAATGATAGCTAGTTCAAAATATTTGAAAGGCAATCACCTGAGAAGGAAATTAGATGTGTTCTACTTGACCCTAGAGAACAGAATTAACTGCCCATCACTTATCCCTAACTCTTATTAAGTGATCGACCATCATCTTTTTTGGTCATATATGTATCCTTCATTTCTTTGTTATTTTTGTGTGTGTATGTGAAATACACACATCTACTCTGTGCTTTCTTTTCCATTATTCTCTTTGCGCTACTCATTATTTATTCTTCATAGACCATAGTGATCCAAAATTTGCATGCATTCACATAATAGCACTGTTGGAATACTGTTATAAACAGATCTAATTCTGGGAGTCATTTGGGGAGATCATTAAAATTTGGGGTCATTAAAGGAGATTTGCAATTTCCAAAGGCAACCCAGCCCATCTTCCAAGTACTTAATTCTGGTTCCAATGTTTTGTTTATTTGCACTGTCTGTAACACACACACACACATACACACACACACACGTGTGTGTGTGTATACATATACATCTATATATATGTTTGCATAGTCAGTTCTGCTATAATGTTTATTTTGAAAATGCAAATTTCTTCCAATGTAATTGATATATTGGGGAATTATTTTAGTGTAATAGGAATTTTGGTTATATGTGAATTTGTCCTTGAGAAACAGGGAGACAATGCAGAAAAATATACCACTTCATAAATTATTCACAAGCTGCAACTCTTCCAACCTAATTCTACAAATAAACTTCAGATTTTTTTCAAGGTAAAATTCTGTATTTATTAAATATTTTCTAATGCATTGGGATTTGTGGAGTTTTATCCTTCCACCTCCTTTACCTTCTACTATGGCCAAAGTCCCTTGCCCAGAATTTGTTAGTGAAGCATCCCTGTGGAAACTTGGTTGAGCAGCAGCCTGAAGCCAGGATATACCATAATATACTGTAGTATTTATGTATTTCTTTATAATTTAACATGTATAAAACTATGTTGCTTTTTGTTACATTCTTTTTTTAAAATATTCATTCATGAAGTTTTTTTGAGTGTTGTGTCCATAACCTCATTTTCAACATAAATTCTATGTTTTTTATTGCACAATTTTGCATAGCACAATGAGTTTTATAAATACATATGTTTTCTAGAGTAATTATAGATACATGAGTTTGTATATATGACTACATCATCCACTTTTTGGATCACTCCCAGGAGACTCTGCTATATTCTGAACTTAATGCAATCAGCATAATGTCATCTTTAAATAGGAAGTCATCATCAAGCTATAGGGAAACCATCTCTAACTTGAACTCTGCAGTGAATCTTCTCCAATGAAAGTGGTGATCACTAGTTTTGGGCTCTTTTGACAGGGTCACATAACAAGGTCATCTATATTATTATATTTTTTCATGCAATCCTGAAAAATTTTGATGCAAGTTTGTATGATTTTTGAATAGAAAAATCAGAGTAGCATTTTGATCTAGTGAATCATACTCATTTTTATGATATTAACAAACAATAGTATTTCATATTCTGTACAACTTTAAATCAAATGTGTGATGTTAGGCAGATTATTTACTGTAGATGTCTGTTTCAAAAGCCAGTTTGTTGCCTAGTAGTATTCTCATAAAATAAATACCCTATGTGAGTGTAAATGAGTCTCATATTTTTAATACAAAAATGGGAAAGTAAGCATATAGTATTGTTCTTTATCATTTTTGTCATCAATAAGATAAGACTTTTTTTCCCATGCCAATACTATCTTTCCCTGCTTTAGATTGAAAATTATTTAAAATGTGTCATCTCCAGCATAAATCTCTAAGTGTAATTTCTCTAATTCAGATGCATTTCCTGCCTTTGCCTGCTTCCTTAGGTGAGAAGATTTCAGAATACAGGATCAGGCCTTGGGTCTACAGTTTCCTGCTGGGTACAACATATCCTCTAAGATAAGGATAAAAAGGGCCATGCTGGACATCTTCCATCTGCCTGAAAAAAACCTTCCCCATGCACAGGGAGTCTACAGATTCCTGCTCCCATCTCATAGCCAGCTTTCTCATGTAAGACGACCTCAGACTACCTGATAGTGCCTTGTGCCTTCCATCTCCTGCTGGGCACTGAATGTTGCCTCAGGAGAGTTGCGGGGGAACCAGTCAGGTCTCTTCCATCAACCCCAAAACAATGATTTCCATCTGTGCCAACAAACACAATCTAAACCTCCTACTACCAGCCTAATTTCTCCACTTGGATATGGAGAACTTCCAGTGCAAAGAGAAGCAATCTATCCTTCGATTTCAAGCCTTCTATCTCCTACTTCATTGTTCTTTGAGGGAAGTGGAAGAGGAACGTTCTTGGGGGATGGACTTTTTTCTTGTGTTTTGCAGGTTCAACCTTTATCACAAGCTCACCCATTTCCTGTCTAATTTCCAGTCTTTGTAGGCAAGATAAGTAGAGAAACAGGGCCTCTCATGTGATCATGTTTTTCCCATCTCCCATTGCACTTTCTTCCACCCTGGTCTCCAAACTCTGGTAGAAATAGCAATGGCACCATCCACTTAATGATGAATATTCTCAGACCTGGTCATAGTCTTCACATCATATTACTCTGAACTCCTGTAGATCATCTTCAGACCCTATTGTCCACCACCCACCATGCCTGGAATCATTTTCATCCCATTAATCCTTCCCACCCCAAAGTTTCAACCAAACACTATCCAACACTTCCACTATGCCCTTTGAAATGCTTGTTCAATAGGAAACAAACTTCTCTTAATTTTAATTTGTTCCTCTCCCACTCTTTCCATATTCTAGCTATTACTGAAACCTGGCTCATTTCTAGTGACACAGACTCCCTGGATAACTTTTCCAGTATGGGGTGCTCCTTCATTATCCTTGATTTACTGGTCAAAGTGGAAGAGTTGGAATGTTCCTTGCTCCCCATTACCTTCTTCAGGTTCTTCCTCCATCTCTATAACTCAATAATTTATCTTGTTTTGAGATTTATGATAGTCATATCTACCACCCAATCAAAATCCTGGTAGTTGTTGTATATAGATACCCAGGTCATTCTCCTCCCTTCCTAAATGAGTTCTATACCTGACTCACAATTTTTCTCTCCTCTCCTGCTCTTGAACTCACATTAGGGAACTTCAACATATTTATTGACTCTCCCTCAAACATTCTAATGATTCAATGACTCAACCAACTCCTCCATTCCATCAGCCATACACTATTGATATTTGCCATTATCATACTATTGATCTTGCCATCACCCTCAACTGTACCACCTCTATGTTCAAGAATTCTGAAGTCTACCAACCATATTCTACTCACTTTTTACCTCTCCCTTTGCCTTCCCTTACAAAACCCATTTTCCTTCACATTATGACCTCCAATCCCTTGACCCCTCAATTCTTTCCAAGAACACCTCCCCTGCACTAAACACTCTCTACTTTTTTCCCATTTGATCCCTTGGTAAATCAATTTAACTTTACATTTTCCTCCTCTCTTGAATCCCCCTTATCATATCACTGATTATGCCCAGTCAAACCTCAGCATTGAATCACTACCTCCATTTACTGCTGGCTCCAACACACATGCTACTAAATGAAGATAGAGAAAAATCACACAAACATTCTGACTTGGTCCACTAGAAATTTATATTATACAATCTCAACTGGGGCCTTACTGCTGTTAGACAATCTTACTATAACTTCCTTATGAACTTGCTGTCCAACTTTCCACAATAACTCTTCCAAAACTTTTCATTATCTTCAAACCTCCCATGCCTCCCTACCCCTTATTCTCAGTTGAGAATCTACCGTTATATTTTATAGAAAAAAAAATGAGACCATTCACTGTGAGCCCCCTCTTGTTCCCTCTTCTTTGTTTCTTATCACTCAGATGTTTCTGCAGCTATGATGGCACATGATGAAATGGCTTTAATCCTTCCCAAAGCTAACCCCTCTACATATTCAAGTGATCCCATTCCATTCCATCTTCTCCAACAGACTGCCCCTTCTGTCATCTCCATATCAGTTATTTTCAATTTCTCACTTTTGGTGCTTTCCTTTCTGCCTACAAATGTGTCCATGTCTCCCCCATCCAAAAACAAAAACAACAACAACAAAAAACCTTAATCCTTTCATCCCTGACAACTATTGAGCTATATATCTCTTCTGCCCTTTGTAGCTAAATTCCTCCAAAAGTCTGTCTACAGTAAGTGCCTCTACTTTCCTCCTACTCTTTTCTTAACCCCTTATAATCTGGTTAATAGCCTTATCATTCCACTGAAACTGCTCTCTCAAACATCAGTAATGATCTCTCAGTTGCCAATCCAATGGCCTTTTCTTTATCCTCACTCTCCTTGACCTCTCTGCAGCTTTTGACACTTTAGATCACTGCCTCCTTAATACTCTCTTTTCTATAGGTTTTCAGAACACAACTCTCTCCTGGTTGTTGTCCTACCTATTTCACCACTGCTTTTTTTTCCCCTCTCTTTTGCTGAATCTTCAATCAGATCATGCTCTCTGACTACAGGTATCCCTCAGGGTTTTCTCCTAGACACTTTTCTCTTCTCTTCTCTTCTCTTCTCTTCTCTTCTCTTCTCTTCTCTTCTTTCTACATATATATGTGTGTGTATGTATATATACACATATATATACACACATATATACTCACATATACACATACACACATATATACTCACATATACATATACACACATATACATATATGCACACACATGCATATATATATATATATACACATATACTTAGTGATCTTATCAGTTCTCATGAATTTAATTACCATATCTATGCTAATTATTCTCAAATCTATCTATCCTGTTCCCTCTCTGCTGACCTTCAGTATTGTATACCCAATTGCCTTTCAAACATCTCAAACTGGATATCCAATAGACAGCTTTAATTAATGTCCCAAATGGAACTCATTATCTTTCCCCCTAAACCCTCCCTATCTTTCCTGTCATAATAGAGGGCAATGCTATCCTCCCAGTCCTTCAGGTACACAATCCAGGAGTCATCATAGACTCTTCACTATATCTCATCCCTATATTTTATCTATTGCCAAGACCTGTTGATCTCACCTTCACAACATCTCTCAAATATGCCCAAATATGTCCACTAAAATTGCCAAAATTCTAGTACCTACCTTCATCACCACACCCCTGGACTAATGTAATAGCATTCTGGTGGGTATGCCTGCCTCAAATCTCTCTCTGCTCTGATCCTCCATTCAGCCACTAAATGGAGTTTTCTGAAGTACTGGTCAGACCATATCACCCCCTACTCAATAATCCATTGGTTCCCTATTGCCTGTAGGATAACATACAAGATGTTCTGTTTTATATTCAAAGCCCTTCATAACCTAGCCCTTGCCTACCTTTCCAGCCTTCTTATGTCTTGCTGCTTGCCAAATACTCTTCCTTCAGGAACTTTGGCCTCCTGGCTGTTCTGCCAATAAGACATTACATCTCTTCTCTCCAAGCATTTTCTCTTGTGGTTCAATCATGCCTGGAATGCTTTCCCTCACCTGCAGTGACCTCCCTAGCTTCCTTTTAGTCCCAGTTAAAATCCCATCTTTTACTGGGAGCCTTCCCCAAACCCTCTTAATTCAGGTGCCTTCTCTGTGTTAATGTCTTTCTATTTTTACCGTATCTAGCTTACTCTGCATGTATTTATTTGCATGTTGTTTCTCCCTTTAGATTGTAAGCTTCTTGAGGGTAAGGATTATCTTTTGTCTCTTTTTGTATCCTCAACCCTTTGTAAAGTCCTCAGCACATAAACACTTTATATTTCTTCATTAATTGCTTGATGGTTCTCCTTTAGACTGTAAGCTCCTTGAGAATAGTCTTTTGTCTTTCTTCATATGCTCAGTACTTAGCAAAGCATTTGGTACATATGGGGGCCCTTAATAAGTATTTGTTGTTACCTTAGGTGCCATTTGTATTTACTCAGTAAGCATATACGGAATTGTGATGTTTAGAGTCTGAATGAACTTCACTGTCTTTGATAGTGATAAAAATGTTATAAAAAATCTTTCAGATTTATTCCATTTTTCTTATTTTTGTATGCCTTCTTCCATTTTCATCCTTAAATTGTCTTGAGATAGCTTTGCTTGGGTTCTCTCTCTAAGCTTCTTTTAAACTGGCTTCAACTTTTTTTCTGGCAGCCAAGATGACAGAGTAAGCAGTAAATCCCTGTAGTTCTCTATTATTCATCTCCAAACAATCATAAAATAGCACTCCAGAACAAATCATGGAACAGTGGAGCCAGTGAAAAGACAAGCTAAAGTGGTCTTTTAGCACAGGAGAATTTAAAGATTGGCAAGAACGGTTCATCTCACTCAGGTAAGAAAGGAGTACAGTCCAGAACAGGAAGCACCCCTGCAAACCAGCAGCAGGTCCCACCTTAGCAAACAAGCTGGAGATCCTGAGCCCCAGTGAGATGGAGCAGGCAAATACCAAACAGTAGAACCCCTCACATGTCTTACCATAGCCAGGGGAACCAGCACACCCCAATTCCAAGAACCACCACAAATTTCAACATAGCCCTTGGGCAAACATGCATTCTCCAACAGCTGGACCTTCACATGCTTCAGCACAGGTCCAGGTGGACATCCCTTGGCACCATAACCTTCTCATGCTTCATCATGTCTCTGGGCAGGCAGGTGTACTCCAGCAGCTGGACCTCCATGTGCTTCAGCTCAGCCTAGGGCAAACAAGCACCGTCCAGTGGCCAGACCTCCACGGGCTTCAGTGTAGTCCTGGGTAAATGCAGAAAAAAGCCCACTGGAAAACAGCACATGCTAGACACCACCAGTAGAATCCCAGTTCAGCACCATGTAATCTGTCAGACCCCTTCAGTGTGTAGCGGTGCCAGCCACCCCCTACCCTACTCCTTCAGTATAGCACCAGACACAAGAGTTCCCTGTGGACCTCAAGGCAACATCTGTATAGCACCAGGTAAACAGCCAGGACCTATAGTCATTGGCACAATAAACCTGAGATAGATCTGTATCCTCTTCCACCCTAGGAGTGGAGATCAAATTTAAAATAAAGGAAAATGCCAAAAAAATTAGCAAAAAGCAAAAAAGGGAGAGAGAGAGAGAGAGAGAGAGAGAGAGAGAGAGAGAGAGAATCTTACCATAGAAAGCTATAATGGTGACAGGTAAGATCATGACAAAAACTCAGAAGATGACAACAATGTCAAAATATCAATTGGTAAAAGCCCAAAGAAAAATGGGAAGTGGTCTCAATACCAGAAAGAACATATGGAAGAGGTTTAAAAAGAGCTTAAAAATCATTTCAGAGAGGTAGAAGAAAAATTTGGAAAAGAAATGAGAGTGATGCAAGAGAATTATGAAGAAAAAAGTCAACAGCCTGGAAAACTGCTTAAAAAGTAGAACTGGCCAAATGGAAAAGAAAATACAAAAACCCACTGAAAAAAAAAACTCCTTAAAGAGTACAATTGGCCAAATGGAAAAGAAAATCAAAAAGCTAATTGAGGAAAATAATACCTTAAAAGTTAGAACTGGGCAAGTGGAAGCTAATGACTCTAATGAGATATCAAGAATCAATCAAACAAAATCAAAAGAAAGAAAATGAAAGAAAATGTAAAATACTTCATGGGAAATAAAAAACTGATCTGGAAAATAGATACAGGAGAGACAATATCGGAATCATTGTATTACCTAAAAGCCATAATCAAAAGGAGGATTTGAACAGCATCTTTCAAGAAATTATCAACATAAACTGCCCTGATATCCTGGAGCCAGAGGGCAAAATCAACATTAAGCATCTACCTATCACCTCAGGAAAGAGATCCCAAAATAAAAACACCAAAGAACATTATAGACAAATTTCAGGGAAAAAAAATACCACAAGTGATCAGAAAGAAACAATTCAAATATTGAGGACTCTCAATCAGGATTACACAGGACTTGGCAACTGCAACATTAAAGGTTTGGAGGTCATGGAATATGGTATTCTGGAAGGCAAAAGAGTGTGGACTATAACTAGGAATCACTTACCTGGAAAAAATATAAGCATAATGCATCAAGGGAAAAAAGTGGTTATTCAATGAAATAAAGGGATTTCAAGCTTTCATAAGGAGAACAGAAGCTAACCAAAAAAAAATAACATACAATATCAAGACCCAAGAAAAGCATAAAAAGATAAAAAGGGAAAAGAAAACATAATAGGTCAATAGAGCTAAACTATTAACATCCCTCTGTGGGAAGATGATGCTTGTAATTCTTAAAAATTGTATCACTCATAGTACAGCTAGAAGGAATATATGTAGACAGAGGGTATAGTTATAATTTGAACTTTAGGGGATGACAAAAAAATAAGTGATGAGAAAGAGGAGTACAATAGGTGCAGAAACAAGGGAGAGTAGAATAAGATAAATTATTTCACATGAAGAGGCATGAAAGACTTATTACAGTGGAGGGGAAAATGGGAGGGCAGGCATTTGGCATCATTTGAACCTTACTCTCATCAGTATTGGCACAAAGAGGGAATGATATATACAATCAGTTGAATATAGAAATATATGTTATCTGACAGGGAAGTAGAAGGAGAGGAGATCAAATAAGGGAAGTAAGAGTGGGGATTGACAGAAAAGAGGGAAGATCAGGGGAAGTGGTAGAAGCAAAACACTGGTGAGCAGGTAAAGGGTGAAAGGAGAGAGGACAAACATGAGGAAGAATAGGATGGAGGGAAATACACAATTAGTAATCATAACTGTGAATTTGAATGGGATGAACTCTCCCATAAAATGGAAGTAGATAGCAGAGTGAATCAAAAACTAAAATCTTACAATATGCTGTTTACAAGAAACACACTTGAAGCACAGAGATACACAGAGAGTAAAGGTAAGGGATTGGAGCAGAATCTATTATGTTTCAGCTGAAGTAAAAATAAAACAAAACAAAACACATATACACAAAAAAAACCCCACAAGAGTACCAATCCTGATATCAAAGTAAAAGCAAAAGTAGACCTAATTAAAAGAGAGGCTAAAAGGTACTGTAGACAGTGAAGCAATATCAATACTAAATATATATACACCAAGTGATATAGCATCCAAATTCTTAAAGAAGAAATGAAGTAAGTTACAGGAAGAAATAGATAGCAAAATTATATTAGTTGGGTGTCTCAACTGTCCCCAATCTGAACCCAATAAATCCAGCCAAAAATAAGTAAGAAAGAAACTAAGGAGGTAAATAGAATATTAGATAAGTTAGATATGACAGACCTTTGAAGAAAACTGAATGGGAACAGAAAGGAAAATCTAGGAGTTGAAAAAAGAAAGAAAACCAAATATCCAGTATCAAAAATGAAAACAATGAAGTTACCACAAATGAAGAGGAAATTAAAGCAATAATTAGGAAATCTTTTATCCAAGTATATGCCAATAAATCTGATAATCTGAGCAAAATCAATGAATATTTACAAAACATAAATTACCTAGATTAAGAGATCACTGAATAAAATGCTTAAATAACCTTATCTTAGAAAAAGAAATTGAACAAGTTATTATTAAACTCCCTAGGAAAAAATCCTCATGGTCAGAGACATTTACTAGTGAATTTTACCAAACATTTAAAAAACAATTAATTCCAATACTATATAAACTATTTGGAAAAATAAGTGAAGGAGTCTATGGAATTCTTTTTTTTATAACACAAATATGGTGCTGATACTTAAACCAGGAAAAATAAAAACAGAGAAAGAAAATTATAGACCAATTTACCTAATAAAAATTGATGCAAAAATTTTAAGCAAAATACTAGCAAGACTATTGCAGCAATATATCATAAGGATCATACACTATGACCAAGTGGGATTTATATCAGGAATGCAGGACTGGTTCAATATTAAGAAAAGTATCAATATAATTGACAATATTGATAATAAAACCAATAGAAACCATATGATTATCTCAATAGATGCTGAAAAAGCTTTCGAGAAAATACAGCACCCATTCCTATTAAAAACACTAGACAGCGTAGGAATAAAGGCAACATTCCTTAAAATGCTAAGCAATCTCTATCTAAAACCATCAGCAAGCATTATCTGTAATGGAGATAAGCTAGAAGCCTTTCCAATAAGGTCAGGGGTGAAGTAAAGATGCTCATCATCACCACTATTATTCAATATAGTACTAGGAATGTTAGCTAAGAGTAGAAAAATAAATTGAAGGAATTAGAATAGGCAATGAGGAAACAAACCTATCACTCTTTGCAAATAATATGATGGTATAATTAGAGAACCCTAGAGCATCAACTAAAAAATTACTTGAAATTATTAACAATTTTAGGAAAGTTGCAGGATATAAGATAAACCCACATAAATCATTAGCATTTCTTTGTATGACCAATAAAGCCTGGCAGCAAGAAATGGTTCATATTGTTCCTGGGTTTGTCTTGGCAGTAGACTCTTAAGTATTTTATATTATTTAGTTATTTTAAATGGAAATTCTTTTTTCTATTTCTTGCAACTTTCCTAAAATTGCTCATACATAGGCTAAGCCAATATAATGGAAATGACCATTTTGCCTAAACTGATTTACCTATCCAGTGCCATGCCAATCAAACTACCAAAAATATTTTATAGAGTTCAAAATGTAACAATAAAATTCATCTGGAAGAATAAAAGGTCAGGAATATTAAGAGAATTAATGAAAAAACATATACAAAGGAAGGAGGCCTACCAACAGGAGACCTCAAACTAAATTGTAAAACAGTAATAATCAAAACTATCTGGTACTGGCTAAGAAATAAAGTGGTAGATCAGTGGAGTAGATTAGTTACATATGGTATAGTAGTCAATGACAATAGTAACCTAGTGTTTGATAAACCCAAAGACCCCACTTTTTGGAATAAGAACTCACTATTTGACAAAAGCTGCTGGGAAAACTGGAAAACAATAGGACATAAATGAGGTATAGACCAGCATCTCACACCATATGTCAAGAGAAGGTCAAAATGGGTGCTTGATTTAGACATAGAGGATAATACCATAAGCAAATTGAAAGAATAACTTACCTGTCAGATCTATGGGTAGATGAAGAAACAAGACCAACAAGAGACAGATACCATTACAAAATGTAAAATAGATAATTTCATTATATTAAGTTAAAAAGCTTTTTTTAAGGGAGCAGCTAGGTTGCACAGTGGATAGAACCCCGGCCCTGAAGTCAGGAGGACCTGAGTTCAAATCTGGCCTCAGACCAAACACTTGACATGTACTAGCTGTGTGACCTTGGGCAAGTCACTTAACCCCAATTGCCTCAGCAAAAAAAAATAAATAAAACCAATGCAACCACAATTAGAAGGAAAGCAGAAAGCTGGAAAATCATATTTACATCAAGTTTTTCTGATAAATGCCTTATTTCTCAACTATATAGAGAAATGAGTCAAATTTATAAGGATACAAACTATTACCCCATTGATAAATAGCTAAAGGATATGAACAGGCAGTTTTCAGATGAAGAAATCAAAGCTATATAGAGGCATAAGAAGAAGTGTTCTAACTCACTTTTGATAAAAGAAATGCAACTTAAAATAACTCTTAGGTACCATTTTGCACCTATCAGATTGACTAATTTGACAAAAAAGAAAATGGCAAATGTTAGAGATGATGTAGGAAAGTTGGGACACTGATGCACTGTTGGTGGAGTTTTGAACTGATCCAAACCTTCAGGAGAGCAATTTGGAACTATGTCCAAATGACAACCGAACCATGCATATTTATGATTCAACAATACCACTGCTAGGTCTATATCTCAAAGAGATTATAAAAAAAGGGAAAAAGACCTACATGTGCAGCCTTATTCATGGTGGCAAAATATTGTAAATTGAGGGGATGCCTATCAATTGGGGAATGACTGGACAAACTGTGGTGTATGAATATAATGGAATACTATTGTGCAATAAGAAATGATGAACAGGAAGATTTCAAAAAATCTTGGAAAGACTTGTATGAACTGATACAAAGTGAAATGAGCAGAACCAAGAAAACATTGCACACAGTATCAGCAACATTGTGTGATGATCAACTATGAATGACTCAGCTTTTCTCAGCAACATAATGATCTAAGACAAGTTCAAAGGATTCATAAAGGAAAATGCTATCAACATCCAGATAAAGAATTAATGATCTTCTTTCACAACTGTGAGTAATATGGAAATATTTTTTGCATGATAGTGACATGATAGTCCATACATAAACTATATCAAACTGCTTACCATTTTCAGAAAAGGGCAGGGAAGAGAGAGAGGGAAGAAGGAGAATTTGGAACTCAAAATACTGTAAAAATGAATGCTAAAAATTTCCTTGATATGTAACTGGGGAAAAATAAAATACTATAAACTGGCTTCATCTTCTATTAAGTCCCCTAGATTGAAGGTAATACTTCTTATTATAAATCTTCTCTGATTCTTCTTAAATTAAAAAATGCTTTCATTTTCTGAAAGTGTTTTACCCTTAGCTGACTCTTCTCATTTCTTTATAAGTCATTCAAATGTTTGCTGACTAAGGCACTTAATATCTTCATTATGGTAATTGAGGTAAAGAGAAACTACATTCCAGACATGAGCCCTTGCAAATGCAAAGAGATATGATATTGAATTTCAAGTCCATACATCTCAAATAGAATTCATTATCTTCACTACCTCCCTCACTGCAAAATCTCTATTTTTCTTTATTACTGTTGAGGGTACTACCATTCTCCTAATCCTCTTTCTGAGATTTTCACTCTCATTCATCCCATGTATCCAACATCTTTCCAATACATATACCCTCCACTCACATAGCCACTCCCCTCATACAATCTCCCACCATTTCACATCTGAATTATTGGTTCACTTCTTTGTCTCCTCACTTTAATCTATTGTCCTTACTGCTAGAAAAACTGATCTTTGCAAATATCAGGTCTGACTACATAACCTTTCTACTCATTAAACTTTAGTCACTTGCTATTTTGATCCAGGATCGAACATAAAGTCTTTCCTTTGCACATGTGCATAATTAAAACTCTTCTCAACATGTCCTCTTGCTACCTTTCTACTCTTCTTACACTTTGCACTCCAACATGCATTTTATGAAACAGCTACATTGAATTATTTGCTGTTCCTGTCAAAGAACATTCCATTTCCTATAAATATGGCTTTTTACTCCTTTCCGCCGTGCCTAGAATAATTTTTGTCTATACTTCTGCTTCTTGGTTTCCCATGATTCCTTTAAAACTCACCTCAGAGTCCACCTTCTTTGAGAGGTCTTTCCAGATACCAGTGTCTTTCCCTTTTAAATCACCTTCCATCTACTTTGTATATATCTTATACTACTTAAAAATTTTAATATTGTATCCCCTGTTAACATGAGTTCCTTGAAGGAAGGGACAATTTTCCTCCTTTTTATATATCTCTAGTACTTAGGATTGTGCCTAGTTCTGATAGTCAACCAGGTGGTGCAATGTATAAAGCTCTCAGCCTTGAGTCAGGAAAACTTCAATCCCATTCTGGACACAACTCATTTAATCTGTCTGCCTCAGTTTACTAAAATGTGAAATGGAGAAAATAATAGCATCTGCTTCCCAGAGTTGTTGTATGAAATGAAATATTTGTAAATTGTGTAATACACTAGCTGTCACATAGTAGCTACTTAATAAAGGTGGCTTATTCCTTCCAGCACTTAATAAATTATTGAATAACTGACATCCACATCAGTTATATTTCTGCATGAAAATATTGTATTCGATCTCTATGTTATATCTTCCATCTACATAACATTTGTCATCATCAATGATATTTGAGTAGGTCAAGGTGGAGTTATATTAATTATAAGTTATCTCATTTTCATTTTTATTCATTCTTTCAGCTTCATGCTAATTTTTTTTTATTTTTTGCTTTTTGGTGAGGCAATTGGGATTAAGTGACTTGCCCAGGCTCACACAGCCAATAAGTGTCAAGTGTCTGAGGTCTGATTTTGAACTCAGGTCCTCCTGACTCTGAGGCTGGAGCTCTATCCACTGCACCACTTAGTTGCCCCCACACTAATTTTTGACTTTACTCTATCAATTAAATGATCTGACTATACACAAATTGCTGATTCAGTAAATGACTAACACATTATTAATAACTTGTTTCATGTTCTTAAAATGTAATCATTTTCTGATGAGCAGGTAGATTTCAGAAAAACCTGCAAAGACTTGCATGAGCTGATGCTGAGTGAAGTGAGCAGAAGCAGGAGAATATTGCACACAGTAACAGCAACATGCTGTGCGATGATCGAGTATGATAGACTTAGCTCTTCTCAGCAATACAGTGATCCAAGACAATTCCAAAAGACTCATTATGGAAAATGCTATCCACATCTAGAGAAATAACTATGGAGTCTGAATGCAAATTGAAGCATACTATTTTCACATTTTTTTGTTTTTTTTTTGTTTCTTCTTTTTTGTGGTTTTTCCATTTTGTCCTGATTCTTCTTTCACATGACTAATATGGAAATATGTTTAATATGATTGTACATGTGCAACCTATACCTGATTATTTGCTGTCTTGGAGAGGGAGGACAGATAGGAGGAAACAAAAAAAATTTGGACCTCAAAATCTTATAAAAAATGATTCTTGAAAATCTAACTTTATATGTCATTGGGTAAAAATAAAATGCTATTAAGTGGGGAAAAATAAAAAATATATATGTAATCATTTTCATTTTGCATTTTATTCTGTGTTTGTCACATCCATTACCTTCAGATATATATGTGTGTATATATATATATGTATATATATATATATATATAAATGATGTTATGCATTCTATATAAACATGAAGCTCTCACATTCTGAAAAGTTTTGGAAACTCATTTATTGATTCCTGTTTCCCTCACCATATTTACTATTTCCCATGTTTCATTCAAGTTACTAAGTATCAAAATATATATGATTTTTTTCTACCACTTCACGTTCAGTAACTAATGTTGATGTTTAAGCTGCAATTATTTTCATGGCAATCTTTTCACAAATATTTATCATAAGTATTGTAATATGAGTAACTAAATTCTCCATGAAATTATGCTTTTAGTTATTGGGTACATAAAAAAAACTATTCTAGGAATATAAGAATATATCCATTTTTTGGCTTGGAGGTTGAATTAAATAAATGCACGGAGGCAGAGTATTTAGTGTTGAGTTCAAGTAATAGCTAATTTTCCATTTTGACCAAAATATAATCTGTGAGGAGAATAGTAATCTTGATCAAACCAAGAAAGTAAGAAGGGAACAAGATCATGAAGGTATTTATATTCCAGATTAAGAAGTTTGTATTTTACTCTGGGGCAATAGGGAGATGCTGAAATATTTGAGCAGAAGAATGATAAAGTCAAACTGTTGCATAAGAATAGTATTTTGGAGCTATAGGAGAGATGCATTAAAGAGAGGAGAGACCAGAGGAAGCAAGACTAATTAGGATGGCAATGGAATAGTCCAAGTAGGTAGTGATGAGGGTGACAGCAAAGAAAATGACAAAAATGAAAGGAAGGGAGAGATATTTTGGTAGTATTATTGACAGAACTTTGCATCTGATTAGATAGAAGGGTGATAGAAATGTAACAAATAAATATGACTATGAGATTTTTAATTCAGGTAACTGGGATATTGGTGGTATCCTCAATATATACAGAAAACTCTAGTGGAAAGGAAGATTTAAGTAGGAAGATGATGTCTTCCTTTTGGAAAATGTTGATACTAAGGTACAATTGTAAAGTCTGAGAGATATGTCCCTACAGGCCATTGAATCTATAGGATTTGAGTTCAAGAGAGAGTTATGGCCAGATATATAAATTTGTGTGTCATCTGGGTAGACATGGTTGCCTAAGTACAAAAGGCCACAAGGAGTTCCAATAAACTCTTCTTTTAAAAATATTGTTTATTTATTTTTAACATTCTTTTTAAATTTTGGGTTCCAGATTCTCTCTCTCCCTCCCATCTCTCCACCAATCACAGAAAAGGCAAGCAAAATGATATCAATTATACGTGTGAAATCATGTAAAATATACTTCTACATTAGCCATATCACAAAAAAGCAAAATGAAATAAAGAAAGTTATGCTTTAATTTGCATTCAGTTTATCAGTTCTCTCTCTGGAGGTGGATAGCATTTTTTCTTCATCAAGAGTGCTTTGGAATTAAAATTGAAATCCAAGACTTGGATCATTGCATTGATCAGAGTAGTCAAGTCTTTCACAGTTGATCATTATTACAACACTGGTATTTTTGTGCACAATGATCACTCAGTTATCACTTCACTTTGAATCAGTTCTTGTAGGTCTTCCTGTGGTTTTTTTCTGAAATTTTTTCTTGTCATTTCTCATAGAATGATAGTACTCCATCACAATCATATGCCACAACTTGTTCAGCCATTTCCCAATTGATAAGCACTCTCCCCCAATTTTTCATTTTTTATCACCTCTAAAAGAAGTTAATGAATATTTTTGTACACATAAGCCCTTTTTCTTTGAAGTCTTTGGAGTACAGATTTAGAAATTATATTTGTAGGTTAAAGAGCATGCACAGTTTTAGAACCCTTTGGGCATAGGTCCAAATTTTTCTCTAGAATGATTGGGCTAGTTCATAACTCGACCAAGAATTTATTATGATAGTTATTTTCCTTCAATCCCTCCAAAATTTATTATTTCTCATAGGTGTGAGGTAGCATTCCACAGTTGTTTTAATTTGCATTTCTCTAAACAGTGATTTAGAGTATTTTTTTTTCACATATCTATATATAACTTTGATTTCTTCTTCTGAAAACTACCTGTTCATATCATTTAACCATTTATCTACTGGGAAATGGCTCTTTTTTATACATTTCACTCAAGTTTTCATGTATGTGAGAAATGAGGCCTTTATCAAAGAAACTTGCTGTAAAATTTTTGATATTACTTCATTGCCTATAGCACCTTTTAACAAATTGTAGTTTCCCTGATTATCTCTTTTAATTAATCTCTTTTTGCTTTTGCTGTGTCTGAAATCATGATTACTACTGCTGCTTTTTTTTTCCTTTAGCTGAAGCATAATAGGTTCTGCTACAGCCTTTTATTTTAACTCTGAGTGTGTCTTTCTGTTTCAACTGTGTCTTTGTAAACAAAATATTGTGGGATTCTGATTTCAAATCTCTTCTGCCATCCATCTGTGTCTTTCCCACTATGCTATTCTCTTCTGTTTATCCTTCCCTCTCTTTTTATATTAACCCTCCTCAAAAGTTTGTTTTGTTTCTGACCATTACCTCTCTTTTAATCTGCCCTCCCTTTTATCATCAACACCCAAATCTCTTATCCCCTTCCCGTCCTATTCCTCTTTTGAATCAGATAGATTTCTTTACCCAATTGAATGTGCTACCACATTCTTACATCTTTGAAGCGATTCCAATATGATTGAGATTCAAAAGTTGCCTACCATCATGCCATTTTCCCCTCCACTTTAAAAAATCCTCTTTGCATGCTTCTTTTAATGTAGAAAAATTTATCCATTCTACCTCTCCCCTTCCCCTTCTCTCAGTACATCCCTCTTTCTCACTTATTTTTTTTTAGATCATCCCAACATAATAGACTCACACTCATGCCCTCTGTCTATGAAGATTCCTAATTGCCATAATAACAATAAAGTTCTTAGGAATGACGTGTATCATCTTCCCACAAGGGAATATAAACAGTTTAACTTAATTGAGTCATGATTATTTATGATTTTTCTTTCATGTTCACCTTTTTATACCTCTCTTAAATCTTCTGTTTGAATGTCAAATTTTCTATTTGGCACTTAAAAGTTCCCTTTTTCATTAAATATCTATTTTTCCTCTGAAGGATCACACTTAATTTTTATGGGTATATTATTCTTTATTGTAATCCTAGTTCCTTTGCCTTCCAGAATATCATATCCCAAGCTCCCTAACCCTTTCATGTGGAAACTGCTAAATCTTATGGAAACCTGACTGTGGCTTCATGACACATTATTTTTTTTCTTTATGGATGCTCACAATATTTTCTCCTTGGTCTGTGAGCTTTGGAATTTGATTATAATATTCCTCAGAGTTTTCATTTTAGAATCTCTTCCAGGAGGTAATTTGTAGATTCTTTCAATTTTTATTTAACCCTCTGGTTCTATAATATCAGAGCTGTTTTCCTTGATCATTTCTAGAAATTTGATTTCTTAGGTTTTTGATTTTTTTTAAGTCATGGCTTTAAGGTAGTTCAGTGAGTCTTAAATCATGTCTCCTTCATCTATTTTGAAGATCAATTGTTTTTCCTATGAGATATTTTTCACCTTTTTTCTATATTTTTTTTATTCTTTTGACTTTATAAATTGTTTCTTGATGTCTCATAGAGTTATTAGCTTCTATTTCCCCATTCTAATTTTTGAAGAATTATTTTCTTCACTGATCTTTTGTATCTCTTTTCTCTTTTTGGCCAATTCTGCTTTTTAAGACTTTTTTTTCTTCATTGAATGTTTGTGCCTCTTTTGCCATTAAGTCAATTCTTTTTGGTAAGTTATTTTCTTCATTATTTCTGGAATTGTGACTGGTCCCCTGCTCTTCTTCAGTCACAAGTGCTAGCACTCCTCTCTGCTTTGGAACTGTGATTAAGACACTTGTTTCCTGTGACCTACTAGAAGTACTTCTCTCCAGGAAACTGCAACCCAGAACTACATATGGGAAACACAGTTGCCAGTCAGCACCAGCTGAACACAGTGCACACAAAGAGTAACCTGTAATCTCTTTCTGACCAGTTCTCTGACTCCCTTATCATTTCTGGGCTGAGAGCTCCTGAAAATGCTTCTGCTGTTGGTGCTACTGCCACCTCCAAGGCCCACCACTGGTGCTGCCATTGTGTGTGTTTGCACCTTCAGGCATCCACCCTGGTGTCACAGACCTCTCCTGCTGACCCCTTAAGTTGTCATAGGCTAGAAAAACATCTTACTCTAATCTTTTGTTGGTTCTGCTGCTATGAAAATCTGATTTGAGGTGTTATTAAAGTTGTTGGGGAAAATGATGAGAGAGTTCAGATGAGTTGATATCTCTAACCCTCCATCTTGGCTCCATCTCTCCCTCAGTAAAGCTTCTCATTGGACTTGTAATATTTGAGTAACTCACCAACTTTCCTCCCCAAGTATGATGTTACCAAGGATCATTTAAACCATGATTTTCTTTTTCCAATGTGTGTGCTGCATCAGGAAATCTCTCTCTAGAAGGCCCATTGCCTAAATTCTCAAACTGAAGAATTTTTTCACTTGGGGGACTCATAAGCATTTTTCAAATCTTGTGCTACTCAAAAAATATATTTTCTTTTTAGAAGATTTGAAGACACTTTCTGCCTATGGTATTCTATACTCCATTGCTTTCCTCCCCAAGAAGTTCAGGAACTTGAATTTCTTCCTCAGACAATGTGAACATATCTTTTTTTTAAATTGCCATGTATTTCTGCTGCACATTTCCATTGATCCTCCTGGTGGAAGTGATGGAAGAAAGAAATTCCTTGCACTAAATTCCCCCATCCCACCCTACCCCCACCCCCAGATTGCTTCATTTTGAAAGTAGGAATAGTTAATCTCCAGCAACCAATCACAAGGAGTTCCTTAGGTCCTAATTTAGAATTAGTTAGGGAACACTTCAATTCACTTATCATCTCTGTTGTTCCACCTCCTCTTACCTCCTATAAAAATAAGTCAATCTTATCTGAATCAAGAGCAACAATTAAATTTAACTTGAATGACTTGTACAGTCAGTTCTTGTATAACACATTTTGAAAAAAATTAATTTGATGCAGTTCAACTGACATATTAGAGAACATTTTAGCATAATTTAGATTTTGAAATGGCTTCTTTGGATTTCTCCAAGAAATAGCAAAAATACAGAAAACTGTTCTACTTCACAATAATTCATGAGTTGTGACCCTTCCAATGTCCACTTACCTAAGCAAATTCCAAGTCTTGGTCGAGGTAAAATGTCATATTTATTGTATATCTTTTGATGAAGTAGGAGCTGTGAGCAGAGAAGTGGTGATCCACACCATCTATACTTCTGCCCCTAATTCCTCTACAGCCTCTGGCCCTGAGGCCGGGAGTTGTACCCAAGGCCCTGAACTTGGTCAATATTTGTTATGGTATTTATATAGTGTTTTTAACATGTATAAACCTGTGCTACTGGGTTTCTAACCTTTCTCATGTGTTACTGAGGAAGTTGTGACCTATTGCAAGTGCTTCATCTCTACAGGAAACTGCAACCCAGAACTGTGCATGGGCAACACAGTTGCCAATCTGTACCAGCTGCACACAATGCCCACAAAAGGTATCCTGTAATCTCTCTTTGACTAGTTGTTTAATGCCCTTATCATTTCTGGGCTGAGAGTTCCTGAATCTGATGCTGCAGCCACGTGCAAGGCCCATTACTGGCCACTACTGCCACAGTGTGTTTAGTTAATCTAGGTTCCACCCTGATGTTAACAAATCACTCCTGCTGTCCTCCTAAGTTGTCTTAGGCTAGAAAAAAAATGTCTCACTCTTACCTTTGTTGTTTCTCACTCTTACCAAGATTTGATTTGAGGCATTAATTTAACATTGTTTCAAGGGTAATATTGTGTAAAATAAAACTTCCTCTATATTAAAAAAGTAATAATGCTTCTGGTAGCCAAAAAGTATATATAGATATATTTTCTGCTGATAGAAAGCATATCCAAAGTTTCCCAAATTCCATTGGACCAATAAGAAGTACTCCTTTGAGTCAAAATAACATAAATAAATAATACTCATTTGGTTAAACCAATTGATAATATAAGAAAAACAATTGCTATATAGATCCTCCAACAGTGAATAGATTAATTAATTGATCAAAAAAGTATTTATTTCTGTCTCTACAACAAAAATGGGAATAATATACGTTAGTAAATAAGACCAAGAGAAATGTAGATTGACCTACCTCAAGGACCTGGTTTGATAGGTCTATACTTCCACTACCTACTGATAAGATATTCTGAGTGGCATGTAGATTGATTCTGGGTCCATTATGGTCTAAAATGTGAAGTAAGCAAAGTTTTGCTTTATACTTATTAACTCAAACATACTACACAAAGAGTTTTTTCTCCTACCAATTCTCCTTCCCTCCCATATATATGAAGTTGTATGTGCGGAATCGTTGATACACATAGGGTACATACAATGAGGTTGTGGTAGAAGATCAAGATTTTCTTTTCTGTATAACATTCCTTCAAAATATTAAACCCATCTGCAAAGCTTTAGATTCTTCTGTACTATTTTTTCTTAACTTATCTTTTGTAATATAATGATATTCATAATGACTGTGATCAGTTAACAGCTGGGATTGTTTAACTCTTGGGAAGCTAAATTAGCTACAGTTATTTAAAAAAAATCTTCAATTTATCATGGTCATGGAAGAATGTGGTCATTCACAGTACATGAATTAAATAAATGTGTACTGCACAGAGATATTTATAAAGAGGATGAGTATTTCAGTGTAAGGATAGTTGAGTACATATTAATTTGATTCCTCAGTGTTCATTTAATTCTTGGCTTTCACATTGCAAAGTAAAGTATATTGAAAATAAGAATGCTAATTGTGCCAGACTCTGATTTGATATTTGGAGGCGGTCATTTCAAAAAGCTATTAGTATTCAGGAGCAAATGATATGCCTGTGTGTACAAGAAAGTAAACTTTCAGTCTGAGAAGACAACCAGAAACATTCAAAAAAACTAATATATTATAAAGAATATGTGAAGCTATCAGCAGGTTACGTGATCATATGTATGTACCTTTTATTGTCTTTCTTTTTTAAATAAAATTAAGACTTCAAACTTTGACTTTGGAATGCAAAGAAATTTTCCATAAATATGCTAACAAATAAAAATTCATAGCATGAATGCTGCACTCTCTGTTCAAGGTTTCTTTAAAGGGCAAAGGGAGACTATGGAAGTAAGCATTCTTGGGGTCATTATTCTTCTACAATTTTGCTTGTTATTAATAATAGATGTTTGCATTTATAGTCTATTGATATATGTAAATACAAATGAAATCCTACAATTTACAAAAGGCAAGGCCCTATACTATCAAGTTTGCTTGCTCTGTGTGGCAGTGTTTGCTTTTTAATTTGGTTTTAATCATAATCCCAGCTCTCAATAGCAGCTGACAAAGGAGGTAGCCACGTTATTCTTAACACAAAATGATTCCATTCACTTTAGTATAGCTGCAGCAAACTGTTAGTGGCATCTCTCATGTAAGGACATATTAACTTTAATTAAGGTCATTACTAAGATTTATTGACCCACACTTTCTAATGCTGGAATTTAAAGGTCAAGAAGTCAGGATAGTGACACAACATTTCTAGTAGTAAAGATTTGCTGCCAAGCTTATGTCCATTATGAAAACATTTCTAATTCACCCATATTATTCATGTTCATTCCCCTGAATAGTTATTTTCCTACAATTAAAAAAGCAATTAGCGTTATAACGCATGTTGCTGTATCATTGAAGTTAGGGGACATATTAAGATATGCCTATGAAAGGAATCAGGAAAGACTTACTTCCTGCCCCCCCACCCAAGAAACAAGGAGGAAGATAATGACCAAGTCAAAGAGACTTTTAAGTTTTGCAGAAGTCTTTCATCAATCAATTGATTGTAAGCAAATTCAATAAAAGAAAACACTCAACAACAAATGTGCTTGCTTACAATGTTGTGAATAGATCTTCTAGATATTTGACTAGGTATTACCTGACCCAAGGTCTCTTTGCATTCCAAAGTCAAAGTTTGAAGTCTTCATTTTATTTAAAAAAGAAAGATAATAAAAGGTATGTACATCAAGCAGCAAAAATTATATTCCTTTAATGAGCAAAGAGAGGATTAGTGTAATTTGTGTAATGTTTATGTTTTATACTGAAGTGAATCTTTTTAAAAAAGATTTATACACACTTTTAACAATACTTAAAACCAATAAACTGAGATAATTTAAAGTTAATAAAATTTGAATCTAGTAACTTAACCCTGCTTAATCTTCACTATATTCTTGATCCAAACTCCTACTTTGTCTTCTCCCCATGCTTTTTTTTATAAAACTATACTTTTATTTCTTTCATTTATACTGAGTATAAATGGATAATAATGGCTTAAAGTGTCATTTCTTCCAAAGACAATTATTTGTATTTAATACAAAAGCATTAATATATTAATGAAAAAAATTCTAATTCTAGAATTTTAGATATTTGTGGATTATTTTAGACATTATTCTACTACCCATGAAATCAAACCTATTCTGTCTATCCTTAATGTAATATCTGGCTAGATTGAATATAATAATTCTAGGACATCTACAGCTAGAGGCAGCATAGTACAATAGAAAAGATTACTGGCTTTGTAGAAAGTGGGCTCAAATTCTCTCTCTGATATATATCTGTGTGACCTTGTACAAATCTCTTAATATCCCTGGTGTGAAGTTGAAAACTGATGTTTAATTCTATTTTATTAAGACTTAATCAAGCCAGCATAGATTTAATATTCTCCTTCCTATATGAATCTAAATCCCTGAAGCCTGGTAACCTCAGGTTACTTGGGTCATAATTCTATTCTTGTGTTTCAGGTAACCTCAGGTCATTCAGGATTCTTCTGACTTTTTCCCTTATAACTCCACCCAACAGTTCATATTTGGAGAAACTTGCTTGAAGTCCAATCTCATCAATATGAACATTTATAGCAACTCCCATTACCTGAGAACTGATCTCATCTCCCAGTGATATAATGGGGAGGAACCAGTGTATAATGAACCATGAGAAGACTCTCATCCCACCTCCTAATTAAATTTATAGACAATCAGAAGACACATTTCTGTTGTGCCAAGATTTTGCTCAGGCATCTTGTTAATCACTATTAAAAAAACACTTTACTAAAGTTCTTATGGTCAGTGAGAAGACATTTGACCTCATTTATTGAGAATTGCTAGCCCTACTAATAGATTAATTATGCTCAGAACTTTTCTTTCTCCACATTGTTCTTTGTTTTTCTTAACTGTAAACGACAGACTGGACTCAGTATCCTCTGAGGTCCTGTCTAATTCTAGATCCATTATCTATTTTATAATATGTGTGTATGCATTATTTTTTAAATAGGAAAAAAATATTTATACAACCAACATTAAAGAGTCACTTAAAGGGTCTGATGGGGTGAGGGGACCTGGGCCCCTAAAAGGAAAAGACCATGTCTTTGAAAGCAACCCAGTACCTGAATTTTCCCAAGAAAAACAGTGAAAGTATTGTCAAGTAAGCTAATTAAGTGATCTAGGTAGGCTGGTGTGGGCTAGATGCCTTGGGAAGAGGAACCAGTGATCTGGGCTAGTGAAATATATGGGAAAATTCAGGTACTGGGTTGCATTTTGTGACCTTTAATGGGGTCACAAAGAGTTAGACATGAATGTGATGAGCTCTAGAGGCTTAGGGGTGCTGGAACTCAGAGATCACAACATGCAGGTCTTGCCCAAAAGAATTCAACCCAAGCATTCTTTCAGCCAAAGACAAGGTTTATTAAACCAAATTGCCAGACTCTTGAGGAATCTAGAAGTCTGCAAGTATTGGCTAGATTCTAATAATCTGAGCACCTTAATGGAGACAAGATGGACATTATATACAGAAAGACTGTGGGAGGGATCTAGGAGTGGCCAAGTAGTTTGGGGTGACTGGAGAAGGGTTCTAAGGAAGATCTGAATGGGACTGGCCAGTAAGCTGGGATTAACAGCACTCCTGGGACCTGGACAATGGAGCCTAGCTAGGATTAAGTTTGGGAAGGGGCTGGGACCATAGGGAAGGCTAGGTTAGGTTAAGAGTAACCAAATTGGGGGATGTAGCCACAAAGAAAGGTCAGTCGATGGAATTATAGCTTCAGGCAAAAGCCAGAGATTTGGCCATGTGGGAAAGTCCAGGGTTTTTCCTTTTTGAGATTTAGCTCCCATCCTCATCAAATGAAAGAATTCAACAACAACCACAATACCAAAGGTCAAATCTGCCTTTAGGATGTTCTTAAATTCTCTTTGGGAGACCCACTTTTTTTTCCTGCTCCCAAAAGTTTCTTCTACCAGCATTCCAGGGAATTTATATTTGTATTCTTCTCATCTAACTACTCAGTAGCCTTCACTGAGATATCCTATTCAGGCCTAAATTTCATCAGAAGCAGAACCATGTTTTACATCTTTTCATTTCCTCTCAAGATTCAAAACAAAACATACTTGTCCTGTATCCAATTCCCTTAGAATAATTACAGGAGATGCTAATGTGCCCCCTGTTGTGACAGGTTTATACATTAATTAAAGCATTCTGAAGATTCTTTCTTAACTGAAAGTGTAATTTCATCTTCCTTCTCAAAATTCTCACCTACTTGATATGTGCCTTTTTGCATATTTTATCATATCTATTTTGTGATATACATATATGCATATATGTACATAGAATATTTATATAGATTTAAAGTAAATCAATAGATAAATATATTTTAAAAAGAAGATAGTAAATTTTTTGTCTATATAGTAGACATTATAGAGAGCACAATGCATAAATTTGTAGTGGATCATTAACAGTTGGAGGGTTGGGTGGGGTGTGAATAAAGGAGTGAGAATATGGAATGTGGAATGGCATTTAAAGAATAGCATTTAGAGGTTTAGAATACTGGTATAGAATGAGTTTGAAGGGACTCAATTGGCTTTGAGTATCATGTCTTATTAATTTGCCTATAACCCTGAGTGCCTAGAACCAAGTGCCTTATAATGAGTTAGTGCTTAACAAATGTTAGCTGAATGAATGAGCAGGGGGAAATTGATCCTTAAAATGATACAATACTAATAGCCATTTGTGCAAAGAATATTATTGAGCCACATTATCTAATTCTGAAATTTAAAGTCTAAAAAGTCAGGATAGTGACACAAAAATGGCTTCATTGTTAGAATTTTCATTTATAAAATAAAGCCTTATTAAGTTCTTTACACCAAGCTCTTCAACCCTCCAAGGAAACTTCAACATTGAGATTATAATTACGTAAATCCTTAATCATTATAATAGCTCTTTGTAGAGAAGAGTGGGGAAAGTTATCTTAATGGATGAGATTCACTTAACCTCATTCACTGTTGCTTCTAAGGTTATTTGCTTGGACCTGGTTCAGATACTAGTGAGAGTGGAATTCAATCTTAAAGATTGCTTTCCACAGTTCCTTCACAGTCTTTTCAAGGAGGGCATAATAGGAGATACAAAGAACTTTCTGATCTGAACACATAAGAGTTTAGACTTACAGAGTACTAATTGTGGAAGATGAAAAGAGTTCAAAATACTTAAATATCTAAGAATTTCTCTAGAAAAGGGGCCGAGTATAACTATTTAAAGTATGAAATTACTCCCAGAGGCTATGAGATAATAAGGTAGAAGTGCCTAGAAGCTACAGTTATAATGCACCTAAGAAGGGCTCAATAGATTACTATAGCAGAAAAAAAAACAAAGAACAGTTCAGAGAAGATTTGAAAATATAACTGTGCAGTAGGTAAAATAGATGAACAAGATATCCTACTTGTCTCCTAGTCTCTCTGCCTCCTAGAGGCTTTTCAGAGAGTTGTAATTCAGACCACCTGCCTGCAGGTCTGTCTACACCTCAGTGCCTTTTCCATTGAGATAAAATTTGTCCTTGCTATAGATACAACTGGAACTAATAGATTTTGCCTTTTGCCCAGATTCCCTCAGAGAATACCTTCACCTGTTCCTGTGTGCTATGAGGTGTGATGTCCTGGCCTCATAGGATGCATTTTTATTTGCCATGAGTTTGGACCTTTAGGCAGGATCTTGAACAGTTTAATCACCTGCCTCCTTCATATCCAGTCACTGATATTCTCCCTGGACTCATTCTTCAATGTTTAATATACTCCTGTCCCTTCAAACTCATTCCATCCCAGTGATTCTAAACCTCTAAATGCTATTCTTTAAATGACATTCCACTTTCCATAATCTCACTCCTTTATTCACAAACACCCTCAACTCTACAACTGTTAAAAGCTCACTACAAATTTATGCATTGTGCTCTCTGTAATGTCTTCTATACAGACAATAAGCGTACTACCTTCTTTTTAAAAATATATTTACCTATTGATTTACTTTAAAGCTCAAGGACTTTTTATTTTTCCAACTTTCTTCCCCTCCAAATTCCCCACCCAATAAGAAGTCAAGCAAAACAAAACTATACATTTCCTCAAATACAGTAGCTTCTTGATTCCTCAATCTACTCAGTTCCCATGACTAATTCCTCCATCTCACCTAGGCTACATATAGAGATGGTCATAGCTTTTATTGCCCTCAGTGAAATTGGCCTTCCTATAGTTCTTAGAACATGAAAATGAATCACAACTCTGGCCATTCTTCTGGCTTTTCCCCATGACTAGAATGTTGTCCCCCTTAATTTGGGTATCTTGATTTCTCTAACTTTCTTTAAGTTTCATCTCAAATCCCTACTTCTGCAGAAGGTCTTTCCCACTCCACCACTTCCCTCATTCTAGTGCTTTCCATCTAAGATTAACTTCTGATTATATGTATATATATATATATATGTGTGTGTGTGTGTGTGTGTGTATGTATGTATATATGTGTGTATGTGTGTGTATCTATATATCTTAAATGTGTAAAATTTTGTATGCTCTCTCCCCCATCAAGATGTAAACTCATTGAAGGTAGACACTTTTTTCTTGTTTTTGAAAAAATCCCAACTGCTCTGCACAGTTCCTGGCACATAGAAAATACTTAATATATCTTTGTTGACTGATAGATTACTAACAATAGAAAAAAGAAAATAATTAGCTTAAAGATAATTCCTAAAAGATATAAGCATCTCTGGTGGGGCAAACAGTAAAAATCAGGGACAAAAAAGGGTTCTGGTGAGGATATCACCTTACAAGTATGAATTGTCTGGGTTACATGTGTTGTTTAGTCGAATTAGTTTTTCCTGTTTACTTGTTCTCCATTCCTGTTTCCTGGCCTCTGTCTGTCACCCCTACCATTGATAGTCGTCCAACCTGTGAGAGAATATGCATGTGAGTGTATGGGTGGAATCTTTCTCATCACTTTTTTATTTACTATACTGCATAATTTAATGGATTTTGCTGTGAACTAATGTGCCCTCAGAAGCACTGTGGTAGGAATTCATAAGTTCTGGTTTTGAGTAGATTCTTGGCTATAACATGCTACTAAACTGATGTAAATCTCAGGGGACTCAAATGAGAAGAGGGTCCTGGGTTCTAAAGTCTTTGATGAGGTGGAAGAACCATAACAACTTCAAAAGTAGATAGGATATGCCTCATGTCAGATGTGAGGGAAAATAATCAATCTTTTCTAGAGCATTAGGATAGCATTAATAATATGTATATATATATATATATTTAAATTTACACTTTGATATCTTTGAATAAAGTCTAATATGAAAACATATTCAATCTGGAAAAATGTTTAGTGTGATAGCTTTTGGTACTTACTTTGGAATTTTTATGATACTATGAGAACTGAAAGGAATGACACTGAATTTTTGGATCATTTCAAAAAGATAAAGCAGAATTTTAAAGTTACATATATATGTATATATCTATATGTATATATATAAGAATAGATAGGTGTGTATATATATATATACACACACATATATGTTGATACACATAAACATAAACAAATATGTGTTTATATGTGTTGTGAAATGGAAAGTTTTTCAAACTAGTCAGCATTTTATAATGTTGTAAAACATGATATATTTGGAGGAATATGTGTTAAAATACGGAAGGAAAGAAAATAAAAGAATAAAAAAGGACCTTATTGGTCAAGCTAATACAATTTTGATTAATCTGCTCACATAGAATGCAGGGAACATGAAATTGCCTACAAATTAAAAAGAGAAAAAATATCACTGAGAAAGGAGTCCCAAATGTTCACAGGCATGGTATAAGCAACAGGAATTTGGAGAAAATTAACTTTGCTAACTGAAATGGAGCAAATAGACAAAATCTTAAGCTTGTCATCTGATACCCATAGGGTACTGCTTTCCACATGCATTCAGATATCTTTAGTCAATTTATGTAACATCATACATTTAAAATTTAAAATAAAAAACTTTAATATTAGTCAGGCTAAAGAAGCCTATAGTGTAAAATAACTTTCTTCAGATTTCCTCCTATAAGGAATAGGTCCACATTGAAAGATACCTTTTTAAAAAAGTATTTTTAAAATGTACTTTTGCTTTTTGCTCCTTCTGAATGTTTGCTGGCAGGTTGTCTGTTTTTTTTCCTTCTTTCTCTTCAGTCAATAATTTAATCTTGATAGGAGGCATGGAAGATTTTTATAAGCAGAATTGTGGCTGAGTTTTTCTTCAATTTCTTTTAGGGTATCTGGTGTATGGTAGCTCTTTGGAGATTTACTATTGCCAGCCCGATGAATAGATCATTGTTTTCTATGCTGTGACATTACTGACTTGGAATTCAATTATGTTTTCCCTCATGTCAGGCAACATTAAATGATAGTTTGAATAGCTATCCTTTGACATCAGTGATAGTTAAAATTCATAGGCAATGGGAAAAAAACTTAATATTTTTTCATGTAAATAAAAACAGACAATGAAGATGATTCAGTAATGTCTATTATTGAGAGAATGGTATTCATTTGTTCTCTAACTCCAACATAACTGAGATTCAAAAGATTCATTATATTCTTTGTATATTCAATTTGAAACCTTATTAAGTATCCAATTTTAATGTACATCTTTTTTTTCCAAATTACACAGGTTTTAGATTGAAGAATAGCAAACAACTACCAAAAAGAATAAATAAATGTTCCCCCTCCCAAGAATATATTACAGAGGGCTAGCAATTTATTCATTTTTCTTAAAGCTGAGTTAGAATTTCCTAATTATTCTTTAACAATTCTGATATGTCCTAAGAATGGCTAGATTAGAGTACAGCAGTATGATTTGTGATATTTATTATAGTCATATACTACATTTGGCAGCAAGGCCTACCTCAGTGAGTAATTGTTTGATAATTTAACTGTTTGATATCCAAAATAGATTTACTTTAGGATACTCTGTACAAACACCCGAGGCTTCAGGGGGTCTGAAGATAGGACTAGGACACTGAGTTTCTCTGAAATTTTCCATCAGATTGTAGTGTTAGTGTATGGCAGCTCCAAAAGAACTTGCCACATTTCCTTTTTTTGTATAGGAAGAATCCCATTCCTTACATATGTTAGAGAGACTGGCTTTTTTTTTCCCAGGGGGAGATAGAGTTCCAACTTGATTATTGATGGGGAACAAAGTATTTTTACTTGCTTTGCAGCTACTTTGCTTCCAAATCTATATTTTGGGATACTTGAGTGCAGTACTTTGTTTAGGGTCATAAGAGTGACAGATTGGAATTTCCCATTTTACATAATATTCATCAATAAAGATGAAGTAGAGAGTTTTATCTATGATAGGAAGGTCTTTGGGGATTTTGAAGATCAGTTAAATGCTCAGCTATGAAATTTTGGTTGAGCAAAAAGTAGGATGCCTTCTCAGCTGGTTTCAGGCATAGAAGTGAAAGAAAGCAGTAAGTAATTAAGCTACATAGACATATAGGATAATAACTAATTAAATAATCTTGAAGTTTTCCAGGGATTTCTGCCTTTAGATTTCCTGTCCAGTACCATCAGAATGGACCTATAAATGTTGATATAATGCACTAAAGGTCTTCCTCTAATTCTCATATCTATCTATGTATCTATCTAGATATGAATGTCTATGTACACACACATATAATGTATGTATATATATTTCATATATGTCTACATATACATACATACAAGCATACACATATATATTTATCACTTGGGCTGTCAATTAATCATATCATTTATCTCTTCCACTGCATACCATTTTTCTCTTGTTGCTACTATGACATCTTTTATTTAACTTCCAGTGTCTATGACACCTGTTTTAAGAGTTTGGGTTATGTATGTGTGTCTGTATGTATCTGTATGTGTGTGTTTTACACTTTCTTCCAAGGTATATAAGGATATATTTGCTTCTCACAATTTTATAACTCACTTGAACTATTATTTACTCTGATAATTGTATGTTCTCTGGCAATTTGATATTAGTTATAGTAATATGAATAGGGTTCTGTTTTGTTTCTTTTTAAACCCTAAGTTATGTGGACAGTTGCATCAGTCCTTCATTTGGTCTTGATTGTGGAAATTTCAACAAAATATTGCTGGAGTAATTTCAAACTTTGTGAGTTCTGGAAAAAAATGTTAATATTGTGATATTCTCTCTCATTTTTTAATGAAATTGGGAGCTCTGGAAAGGAAGGATTTCAGGAATGTTAAGAGTCTTCTCCAATCCTTTTGTTCTTTTAGACAGCTCAATTTTTCAAAGGACCTATGAGCATATCATTATAGAGTATTACCTCCAGCAATTCTCACAATAGCCCATCCATTCCTTCTTATGTGTTTTTTTTCACTAGTGCCCTTGCATATATCCTCCATAAGGCATGTGTCTGTGAGAATTTTAATAATGTCTAATATAATTACAACAGTTCTTTTCCACATCATGCATGTCATTTGTCATGTCTTTTGCAATTTTCCCTGCATACAAGTCATTTTTGGTAATACATTGGTGCTTATTTACATACAGTGTACATCTATTATATTATTTACTTGACCAATGCTCTTTGCAAATTTCCTGGTAAATAGAAAGAAAGAAAAGAAAGAAAAGAAGGAAAGAAAGAAAGAAAAGAAAGAAAACATGATAAATGTTGGAGAAGATGTGGGAAAATTGAAACACTAATGCATTGTTGGTGGAATTGTGAACTGATCTAGCCATTTTGGAGAGCAATTTGGAACTATACCCAAAGGGCTATAAAAATGTGCATACCCTTTGACCCAGCAATAGCACTTCTAGGGCTATATCCCAGAGAGTTCATACAAATGTGAAAAGGACCCACATGTACAAAAATATTTATAGCAACTCTTTCTGTGGTGGCAAAGAATTGGAAATTGAGGGGATTCCCATCAATTGGGGAATGGCTGAACAAATTGTTATATATGAATATAATTGAATACTATTGTGCTATAAGAAATGATGAGCAAGCAGACTGTAGAAAAACCTGCAAAAACTTGTACCAACTGATGCTGAGTGAAGTGAGCAGAACCAGGAGAATGTTGTACATAATAACATCCATGCTGGGAGATGACTAACTTTGATGGACTTAGCTCTTCTCAGCAATGCAAGGATCTAAGACATCTCCGAAAGTTTCATAATGGAAAATGCTATCCACATCCAGAAAAAGAACCATGGAATTTGAATGTAGATCGAAGCATACTATTTGCTCTTGTTTTGTTTTGTTTTTCCCTTCTGTTCTGTTTTTTTTCCTCTTTCTTTTGGTTCCTCCTATTGGTTCTAATTCTTTCTTAAACATGCCTAATGTGAAAATATGTTTAATAGAAATGTATATGTAGAGTCTATATTAGATTACACTCTACCTTGGGGAGGGAGTGAGGGAAAGAAACATTTAAAACTCAAAAGTTTATGGAGGGGGCAGTTAGGTGGCACAGTGGATAGAGCACCAGTCCTGAAGTCAGGAGGACCTGAGTTCAAATCCGGCCTCAGACACATAACACTTACTAGCTGTGTGACCTTGGGCAAGTCACTTAACCCCATTACCTAACCAAAAAATCCCAGAAAACAAAAAAAGCTTATGGAAGTGATTGTTGAAAATTAAAAATAAATTAATAAAAAAAAACAAAAGGAAGAGAAATGAAGAAACAAAAGATAGGAAGAAAGAAAGGAAAGGAAAAGAAAGAAAGAAAAATAGAGAAAGAAGAAAGGAAAGAAAGAAGGAAGAAAAAAAGGAAAGAAAGAAATAAAGAAAGAAATATATTTTTAAAACTGTCCTCAAAATCATTGGGAAATAATTACTTCTACTACACACATACTTAACTCGTTTATGCCATAGACACTTTTGATGATTTTGCCAAGTCTATGGTGGTAAAATGGATGGAGCACTCAGCCTGGAATCAGGAAGACCTTAGTTCAAATGCTGCCTTAGACACTTAATAGTTGTGTGACCCTAGAGTAGTCATTTAACCCCTGTTTGCCTCAATTTTCTCAACTGGAAAATGATGACAATAATCATATTTACTTAGCAGGGTTATTGTCCATAACAATGGTGAAAATGTCATAACAGTGATTTTATGCACAACTACTGTGTGAAAAAAAATGACTCTAGACATTAAAAAAAAAAACAGAACTGCCTCTGTCTTCAATCTTTATATAATGATTATTTGAATAGAACTATCAAAGGAAAATATTCTGGGGTAAAACCTTTTCTCTACTAGCAAATGGTTAATAAAAAAATAAAAGAAAGGGGAAAAAATGCACAGTGAGGTCCTGTGTTTATTCAGAATAACACTGCATCAAATTTTCCTCAGTTATCCAAATTTCCTGCTGAATATGGCCCTGATATTTTTCAAAAATTCCTTCCAAAAATCAAGAGCTTAAACTTTTCGAAACATTTTCCAAGTTGTCTTCCTACAAATATTAATAATTCTGTTTGCACCTTCAAATCCTCAAAGCTTTGTGCAGATAATTACATTTGTGTTCAGTTGTTAGCATAACAATAAGCAATCAGTTAGCACCATTACAACCAGTGTAATACTTGGAGGGCTTCATCAATGTCATTTTTTTTTCTCAAACACTTGCACAACACATTTAGTCCCAGTGTTTTCTTGTTATTATATTTTAAATCATGCAGCTAACAATAGGTTTATGGTGACTTTGAAGCATGTCTACTATGAATATAAATACCACGAGACCAATAATTTTGTTGTTGTAAACTGGGAATTTCATTTCAGAAGGACAATACAAAAACATATTCTTGATATTTCAATTTGTGACTGATGATACTGACAATAATGAAAAATTATTTTATAATGAGGAAATCCTGCCTCAAATATCAAAAGTTTCATTTAACTATTGTGTTCATTTATATATCTATATCTATATTTATATCTATCTATCAACCTATCTATCTATCTATCTATCTACCTATCTCCTATATATTCCTATATATCAGGCATGTAGAGTTTTGATACTGAAATTTCATGATGTATGTGTAAAACAAGAATTGAAGTGCCTGCTTTTTTACCCCAACTTTAAAGTTGAAAGTTAAAATTAAAATCAAGTTTAAAAATATTTTGTAAAACCACATAGTTATTATTAGAATGGACTAGCAAGATTGTTTAGGACTGAAATTTTTTAATTCAAGGACTTTTTCTTCTTTTTTTAAAACTCAAGTAAAATGTCGGATGACCAACTTTGAAGTTGAAGACTAACCTTTTCAGAAAATAGTTCTCTAGGAAGAAAGAAAAGAATAGAGATAAAAGCCTAGATTCAGATAGGGCTATTTAGGTTCTGTTTTAATTCTCTTTATAGGTAACTAAGCAGCTCTTTGTTCCATGCCTAATATATCCAGTATTTCACAAAACTGGACCAAAAAATGTAATTTGCTGAACTAGAACTCAATAAGTCACACACAATTGAAACATTACAGTCATAGAAGCATCATTATTATCACTAGCATCATTATGTATTGTGTCATTTTAGATTTGAGTGAAAAATTCTGCTTTTGTCTCTGCAAATACAAAGTACTTTGTCCACTAAGAAAGAAACCTTACAGAAAAGAGAAAGATGCTTTTACCAATGTATTGTTCCTTGAGTCTGTTAACTCTCTCTGCTATAATGGGAAGAAAAAAAAAGATAATGCCAACTTTTCTTTTACTAACAAGAACTTTCATCAATGGGAGTCTGAGGTTAAGATAGGTTTTTTTTGTTTGTTTGTTTTCATTGCTTATGCTAACAAATAGCAAAAGGAAAAAAAAAGATTGACTTAAAGACAATGTTTTTCAGTAAATTTGGATTGATGATTACAGAGTATCTCTGATGAAATACTTCCTTCATGGCAGAGAGGAAGTAGATTCACAGGACTTTTTGACTCATTTGTCTTGGACATGATTCATGTGGGAATTTACTTTTTCTTGATTTGAATATTTGTTATGAAAGTTTTCATTTATCTTTTTTTCCCCAATTGGGTAGTTAGTGATGGGGAGAAAGTAGTTTATTTTTTTGTTGATGTTCACTGATTAAAATAAAAGCAATGAGAAAAAAATTAGACAAGCAAGGAAATACTGTTTTCTAGAGAAAAAAAGAATTAAGGCCATTTATGTAATCAATGTAAGGCTCCTATCCTGAGGATGTTCCCCTACCAATGTAAATCTGCTAGTTTTCTAACTTTTATAGCCATGAAGAATTCCCTGAGACACTAAGGAATCCAAGTGACATGTCCAAGGTCATAATACCAATATATGTCAGAGGTGGGAACAGGGTCTCCCTGTTCTTGATGCCATTTCTCTATGCCCTAGGTCATATTGCTGGTAAGGAAAGAATTTTCCTAGAAATTATATTGTTTTCAATAAATCAATCAATAAACAGTTATTAAGTACCTATTATGTGTCAGACACTGTAAGAAAACTTCATAATCATTATTTATATTACATTTGGACAAAGAAACTATCCCTTAAATAAAAAGTGGTGAATTATGGTTTATGGACAAAACATAATTTTCATTGCCATTTGCTTAATTTGTCTGTAATATAAAATAATACCTACTGTCCAAATCATCCCACATGTATAACAACCCATAATTTTTAATCACAATCATTTTGTATCCTTTTACAAAAAATAAGGTTATAAAATACTTCTAAAATTATCCATATGTGTGTGTGTATTGAATATTAAAAATAATGGAATCTCAGAGTTAGAAGAAAGCTAAGAGGTCATGTTGTCCAAGATGCATGAGTCCCTTCTACAATATACCTGGTAAGAGGACATCCCAATTTTCCTTAAACACTTCCATTAAAAAGATATTTTTCTTCCTTCTCAGGAAGGTCATTCCATTTTGGACATGTCATTTTAAAGTAGTTTTTCCTTGTTGAATGTCTCTTATTTGTTGGCATTCAAATATTTGCTAACTTCAACTTTATTTTTCATAAATCTTTCACTTAGTCAAAAAACAAGGAAGCTAAATATCCCCTTTGACTAAAAATACCCACTGCTGGATATCTCTTCCAAGCTTGAGAAATCAGGAGTAATTTTAGATGGTACAGTTCAGATAGGTAGCTTTTGACTGGAACTTAAAATAGCTTTTATTATCACTGACTTCTTGTACACATTGTGGGCATGCTTCAGAGCAGCATGAGTAATAAATGGCAGACACTATGAATATCCAAGATGCACTCTAATTACAAGAATAAAATGTGAAAACAAGCACCTAACACCAAAAGCACCAAAGTCTCAAGTTGTCTTTATTTCAGTTGGTCCCATTCATTCCCCATCAAGACTAAGAAAAGTATTGGCTGTGAGAGATTCTGCCTTCTCCAAAGACTGCATGAATCATGAATTGATTCCCTGTGCCACAAGTCCTAGTGTTCCTCCAAAGGAGGAACCTTCATATGAAGACTAATTCTTCTGAAAGAATGAATTGAACATTCTATGAAAATTATTGTTATTCTTTTGTGCCAACTCAAATGACTATGCAAATCTATCATTTCTTTATACTGCCTGGTGTCTTCTGGAGTCTAGGAGAGTGACAGCATGCAGTTCCTCTATAGGTGTCACATTACACATTATTTTCTTGTTTTTACAGTGTGCATTATTTTTTATTGTATTCTAGGCTTGGAATAAAACTATTGTTTTAGGTTAAACAAATTTGTCTGCTCTTTTGGAAAGTGAGTCTTATTACAACATGGATGTGTGAGTGAAGCTCACTGATATTTAGGCAGTTTCAAAAAAGAGGCATCATTTGTATGAATAGGGCTTTAAAAAGTTTGGATACAATCATAACTTCAAACATGTCTTGATAATAAGACAGTGCTGCCTCTCAAAGAGAGGCAGAGAAGGTCACTAACTCTCCCTGTAAAGAACTTACTACTTATTCCAACACTTTTTTCCACTTTACATAGCTGCAGGGTGATCTTACGCTATCTAAGGGAAGATTCTTTTTGGCTAATCAGTACCAGGTGAGTGGCAAGCAGTATCATCTAGTAGTTAAAATTTCTTATTACCTAATAGAGGTCACCTTATTTGAAAACATGCTATCACCCCCTTGCATTTTTCTAGCTACCATTAATTTCCAGTAAAATATAAAATCTCTGAGATTAAAGCCTTTTTTTTCCCCTTTTGTGTCCTCAGTGTCTGGTGTAGTGTCTTTCACATAGTAGATAATAAATATTTGTTGAATTGAATAAATAACACAACTGAAGTGCCAGTGTGCTTAGTTTCTATTCATTTCAACCATTCTGTGAAGCCTTGGCACTATAAATAGCACCCCAGGGACATCACATATGCTCATCACAAGGTGCTTTATTTCCGCCTATATGTGCCCTAATGTAGCCTATTCTCTATGACCACCTTCTTAAAAAGGGCACCAAGAATGGAAGAGAGCAATTAAGGTATTTTTTTTTACCAGAAAAGAGGTGATAGAAACTCCATTCTTCTCTACATTACATTTTTATTAATACATAGACATTTTTTTGGTCAGCCGTATCATAGTTGTTTCCTATTGAATTTTCAGTCAACTACTATTCTCAATTCTTTTTTCATGTAAGCTATTTTCTTTCTCTATATCTCCACCATCCAATACCTGTACCGTTGAATTTTTGAACTTGTTTGGAATTTGCATTTATGTCTATTAACTCCCATTTTGTAATTCAGATCAACATTCCAGACTATTCAACTTTTTCCCTCATTTTGTCTATTAGTCATCATATTTATTACGTCTATCAATTTCGTGTCACAAAGAATGACATTTACATTTATATCTTTATCTTAGTTAGTGGAAAATATGTATAACAGAAGAGGGTTGAGAATAAAGTCAAATGGTATGCTGCTCCAGATTTCTTTGCAGGTTAAATTAGTTTGTGAATCAACAATCTAATTCCTCCTTCTTGGCTACAAGGATATCATGAGTGGTTCTGTCAAATTCCTTGAAAAGTTCAAATATGCTATGTTTTTTTTTTCCATTCCTCTGGCCTCTAAATTAAGTCTAGGAATTATAGCCAAAAAAAAAAAAAAAAGAAATAAGATAGTGCTGTACTGATCTGTTTTCATTGGGTTCTTAATCATCCTAGGTTGCTAATTCCAGCATCTCCTAGTGATTACTGATTCATTTTCTAAATTTTCATAAAATGTGTTTAATTCATAGTTATAAATATGTTTGTTTGAGTCATCATTCTAGATTTTTTTTTTCTTGAAATCAGTGTCCAACTCATAAACTATTGTTTGGAGAATATACCTTATAGATATTTTTGAAAAAAAAAATATCCCTTTCATTCTTCACAGTTTCTCAGACTGCCTGACATAATTCTGAAATCACACGTGTAAGTTATTTCAGTACCTTAGGGTGTATTTATCTATGACATGAAAACTGAACTAATTTAGAACACCTAGATGTTCTCTTACTGTCTCCTGCAGGGCTTCAATTTCCTAAACCATGTTTTACTGACTTTGCCAGCTTAGAATTCATTGTCTTAAGCAGAATATACAAGCAAAATAGAATTGCATTCTTTCTGCTGTTTATTAACATAGTGGTATGTACCCCCAACTAACCAGCCTCTCCCTTCCTTGTTCATCTTCTTACCTCAAAAATAACTTAACAAAAACAAAACTAAAACCTCTTTCCCCTATTAACATCCCCCCCCCCACAAGACTTAGAAACTTCTGAGCTTTAACAGACTAGACGCTATTATCCACACAGGTCTATGCCACATTTATTTTTTTTTTTTGGTCATCTATTTTTGCTTTCATTCTTCCTATATGGGTACTTGAAAAATCTGAGCTCATTTGGATAGCTCCTTATGGCCTCTTTAGCAGTCTGCCTTATTTCTTTCTTACTCAGACTATTTTCAGAACTAGCATATCAGAATATGCTTTTTTGAGAAACCCCTACCTCTCTTGAGGCAGCATATTTTTTAGAGAGGCAAAACATGACATTACATCTATCTTTTCTGTAACTTTTTTGAAAGCAACTTTCCTAAAGTCTCAGGTATATGCTTGACTAGGTCCCACATGATTCTTTTTTGACAATGATTAACTCTCAATGACAGAGACACTTTCTCTGGTTTTCTCAAGGTTTCCATCATTTCTACTTCATCAAACAGTTCTTCTCTGTTGGTCACTCAAGTCCAGCGAAACAGTTCCATTCATTGCTCCCTTGATCTTCTGAGAGATGAAATTGTCTACAAGTAGAAACAAGAATTTATCAGATCTAGTTTTTCACAGAATGAGACTTCTAACATATTTCTGCCTCCTTGAAATAACTTTATCTCATAATTTCTATAACTTGGCCCTGTACCAGTTTTGTAATTTGTATTAATGACGTTATCCATTTCCTCTGTATGTCCAGGAAGCCTGCACAAAATCACCACTTCTTTTTATCCCTCTTCCTCTCCCCCATTCTAATGTTCTCTATGGCATTTCCCCTTTCAGCTTCATAGAATTTGAATATCTTTTCTTGGGTTCTTTTCTTTTCTACTTACTCAATTTTTTTTAACTTCTTGGCTTCCATGAGATTTTTTCCTACCTTGGCAGAGCATATCATAAGCATATCATATCACATCATAAGCAGGGCATATCTTCTCAAAAAGGGAGATAATATTTCATTTAATGTATACATTTTTGGTGATTGTTGCACATATGGAAAAAAAAATTCTTCCAGTAACATAATTTTGTCAGTACCTAGAAGAGATATATCAGTTTCTGTATCTGGAAAAGAAGAGTACATGTTCTGAATTTGAACACATAACACTTTTTGGGTTTTCCATACAATCAATAATTGCTACCTATCATGGAAAACTGTGTACTATACCTAATTACCTCTGGTTCAAGTCCTGTGATTCAAATTTTAAGCAAACCCCTTTATTACTTTTTTGCACTATTGAAGATATCCTGTACTAATCTGAGTCAATGTGAATAATGACTAGTTCACACAAATTTGCTAATTAATAGACCCAGAAACTCCATCATGGTGAGCCAATATAAAGGCTATTGTCACTAAGTGATAATAATAAGTTTCCTTGAAGCTTCTGGTACTTAGGCATATTTCCTATCCTTCCATGGAGTGTATGTAGTTTGGGTACTCCTTCAGAAAGATCTATACAGCTCTATATGTGCAAGGCCCCATACATATAGAATACTTGAAATAATTCATTTTTTCTCACTTTCTTATTCATTAGAAAATACTAACAAAAGATACTATGAATTTTAATGACTAGTTAAGAGGAAAACAAACTTTTATTAAACAATGTGGCTCATATCCTGGGTATTACCATTCAATATTCTTTTTGATATTATTGTAACACAATTAAAATGTGGTGGGGGGGCAATGAGACAGGAAAGTAATTGACTTTTGGTGAAAGAACACAAATATATTGATTTGATTAGTAGTAGATATTACTAAGGAATAATAACAAAAAAGGAAAGCAATTATTCTGCAAATGTAGCAGGTACTTTAAAATTCTACAATTCTGAATTTAGTCCAAGTCATATTCTTAAATTTTCACGAAAATGGTGTCACTGATCAATACCACAGGTGATGGGATCAAAAATGTCTTATTTGTTCCAATAACCTGGCCCTTTCATCTCAGCATGGAGACATTTCACTGTGAATTGGAATTTTCAGAGGTTCATGGATAGCATAAACAAAAAATGTAATTAATAGTTTCTAGTCTTTATAATTTTCAAAGCTCTAAAATGTTCAATTCTATGCCAAAATATCAATGCTTTCTTCAGGCTAACTGGATTAAATCAGAACATGAATTTTCAATAATATCAGCATGTTTTGAATATACAAAGTCATGTCATTTTGGATTATGGTGGAATTAGTGTTGATAGTGTTTTAAGAATAATCAGTTAAAAAATCTGCATCCATTTGTGATTCATTGTATGGCATATCTTTGTAGACAACAAACATTTTTGCACCTAGTAAATGTAAAAAAAAATTGGAAAGGTGTTCATTTAAATATTTTGCAAAGAAAAAAAGATATATCAGTGAAAGTTACAGGAATTGATTTAAAAATTATTCTTCATTAAAGGGATTGAGAAAAAATCTTTGGAGCAGCAGTTAGGCGGCACAGTGGATAGGGCACCGGCCCTGGATTCAGAAGGACCTGAGTTCAGATCCATAACACTTACTGACTGTGTGACCCTGGGCAAGTCACTTAACCCCATTGCCTAACAAAATAAAAAAAGAAAAACAGTCTTTGAACAGGTATTAACATAGGTCAGGTATTTCAGTGCACCTTAGAAAGAAAGGAACATATGTCATAGTAGTTCAGTTTATTGAATAGTATAAACATGTGACAACAATTTAACAAAACAAAAATAAAACATGATAGCACTTTTGAGCTAGGAGGAATTTTAGATACCACTTAATAGATACTCAATCCACCTTATTTCTCATTAACAGTTCCCAAGTTGGTGAGCAGAACCAAGACAGCAGAGAAAAGGCAGACACTTTCCTGAACTCTCCCATATTGTCCTCCAAAATACTTTAAATAATGCCTCAAAACACATTCTAGAGTGGCAGAACCCACAAAAGGGTGAGGTGAAATAATTTTCTAGCCTAAGGCAACTTACAAGGTCAGTAGAAAAAGTCTGTCACATTGGGGTGAGAATGAAGTGCAGTCCAGCACAGGCTGCACCAGCATAGACTGCTCCCACCCTTCCCAACTTGGGCCCCCAACAAAGCATCAGCAGGATTTGGTGGTGATTGAATCAGCAGCTATAGTGGCTTCTGGAGCTCTCAGCCTGCAGACTGTAAAGGAGTTGGACAACTGATCAGAAGGAGATTACAGGGTCTCTTGCTGGAAATGGGTGCAGGACTCTGGTTAATTTCTCATACCCAGATCTATACTGATTCACAATCCTGATTCACAATTCCTGGACAAAGAAGAGCACTAGCACACCAAAGCTTGCAGACACAGGAGAGCAGAATTCTCGATCACAGTTCCAGGGCAGAAAAGAATGTTTATGGTTGCTTACAGACCAGGAGAGAAGTTAACATACCTCTCCTTAGATCACACAACCTTAGGAGAACTGAAAATTTATGGACTTGCAGAGCTAACTTAAAAAACAATTGCAAAAAAAACTCAGAAGCTTGGGACAGTGATGCTTCACTCCAGAAGCAGAGTTCAACTTTAATATAAAGTTAAAAGTGAAGAAATAGAATAGAAAAATGAGCAAACAACCAAAAAAAAAGAACAATCATAGAAATTTACTATGATGTCAGGGAAGATCAAAACACCAACTTAGAAAAAGATAAAAAAAGTAAAATTTGCTATGTCTAAAGCCTCAAAGAAAAATGTGAATTGGTCTCTGGCTCAAAAAGAATCCCTGAAAAAGCTCACAAAGGATTTTAAAAATCAAATAAGAAAGGTAGAAGATTAAGCTGGGAAAAGAATTGATAATGATACAAGAAAAATATGAAAAAGTGCTAATAGCTTGGTAAAGGGGGCACCAAAATACTGAAGAAAATAACATCTTAAGGAACAGACTGGGCTAAATGTTAAAAGATATACAAACATTCACTGAAGAGAAGAAATCTTTCAAAAGCAGAATTGGCCAAATGAAAAAAAAGATGCACAAAATCTCACTGAAGAAAAGAACTCCTTAAAAAATAGACCTGGCCAAATGGAAAAGGAAGGATGAAGGCTCACTGAAGAAAATTCTTTAAAAATTAGAATTGGGCAAGTAGAAGCTAGTGACTCCATCATAAAACAGTATCAAAAGCACAAAAAAATGAAAATGTGAAATATCTTATTGGGGAAAAAACTGACCTAGAAAATAGATTGATAGTTAATTAAAGAATTATTGAATGATCTGAGAGCCATGATTAAATAAAAAGAGCCTAGACATCATCTTTCAAGAAATTATCAAGGAAAATTGCAATGTTATTCTAGCACTAGATGAATTTGAATGAATCTGTCAATCACCTCCTTAAAAAGATCCCAAAATAAAAACTCTCAGGAATATAAAAACCAAATTTCAGAACTCCCAGGTCCCAAGAAGAAAATATTGCAAGCATCCAGAAAGAAACAATTTAAATATCATAGAGCCATAGTCAGGATAACCCAAGATTTAGCACCTTCTACATTAAAAGATTGGAAGACGGAGAATATGATATTATTGAGGACAATAGACCTAAGTTTACAACCAAGAGTCACCTTTCCAACAAAACTAATGTAATTCTTCAGGGAAAATGTATACTCAATGAAATGAAGGATTTTCAAGCATTCCTGCTGAAAAGACCAGAGCTGAATAGCAAAATTGACTTTCAAATACAAGACTCAAAAGAAGCACAAAAAGGTAAACTAGAAAAAGAAATCATAACAGATTCAATAAAATTTTGCTAAACCATTTATATTGCAACACAGGAAGATTATACTTGTAAGAATTTCCTTATTATTAGGGCAATTAAAATGAATATACATAGAGGGCACATGTATGAGTTGAATATGATGGGATGATATCCAAAAAAATAAAATTAAGAGGTGACAAAGAGGAATTCACTGGGAAAAGGGAGAAGTAGAATGGGGTAAATTATAAAAGACTCATAAAAGAGTTTTTTTTCACAATGGAGGGTAAGATGGGGCAAGTAGTGAGGAGCACTTGAACCTTGTTCTCCTCAGAATTGGCTTAAAGAAGGAATAACATAAACATTCAGTTGGGGGATAGAAATCTATCTTACCCTGCAGGAAGATAGAATGGGAGGGGATAAGAGAAGAGGTGGGCTGATAGAAGGGAGGACCAATTGGGGGTGGTGGTAGTTAGAAGGAAAACATTTTTGAGGATAAATATTCTATAGTCCTACAGAAAAAAAAAAATCTTTAAGTCACTAATGATTAAAGAAATGCAAATTAAAACAGCTCTGAGGTACTATCACAAATCTATTAGATTGTCTAATATGACAGAAAAAGAAAATGACAAATGTTGGAAGGAATGTGGGAAAATTAAGACACTAATGCATTGTTGATGGAGTTGTGAACTGATTTGACCATTCTGCAGAGCAATTTGGAATTATATACAAATATCTATAAAACTATGGTTACTCTCTAACCCAGCAATACAACTATTAGGTTTATAACTCAAAGAGTTTAAAAAACAAAAAGGAAAAGGACCTATATATACCAAAGTATTTACAGCAGCTCTTTTAGTGGTGACAAAGAATTGGAAACTGAGGGGATCTCTATCATTGGGAATGGCTAAACAAGTTGGGTATATAATTGTAATGACATACTTATTGTACTATATGAAATGACAAGAAGACACTCTCAGAAAATTTTGGAAAAACTTATATGAACCAATACAAAGTAAAATGAGCAGGGCTAGTAGAACATTATAAGTAGTAATAGCAATAGTTATGATAATTGATTATGAATGACTTAGCTATTCTCAGATCAATTCCAAAGGACTTATGATGAAGATTGCTATTCATCTCCAAAGAAAGAACTGATGGAATCTAAATGCAGATCAAAGCAGACTTTAAATTTTTTTCTTTACTTTTCTTGTTTGGTTTTATTTTGGTCTATATTTTCTTTCACATAATGAGTAATACGAAAATGTTTTGCATGGTACATATATATAACTTATCAAATTGCTTGCCTTCTCAATGAGGGGCAAGGTGAGAGAAGGCAGAAGGAAATTTGGAACTCAGAATTTTGGGGTACAATTGTTGAATATTGTTTTTTCCATGAAATTGAGAAACATAAAATGTTAAACAAGTATATTAAAAAACTTAAAAAAAAATAAATTCCCAAGTTGTCAGTCAGCCTCTCATTTAAGACTTCCATTAATGAGGGGACCTTAATTCTTCTCCAAGATCCTCATAAATCATGATGTCAAGTCCCTTCACCATACTGGTTCCTCCTCTCTAGATACTTTCCAATTATTCTTTCTAAACTGTGACACTCAGAAATGAACTAGTAATGCAGTAAAAGCGGGACTATCATTTCCTTTTTCTTAGACATTATGCCTCCGTGGCCTAAGTTGCATTCATGTTTTTACCTACCTTTTCACAATGTTATGATATGTTAATTTTAAGTTCCATTCAGTTTCCCAAAACTGTTTTTTCCCCCTAACTTTCCCATCTTATAGTTGTGAAGTTAACTTGATTTATGAAAAACTAAGCTGGTCCCTTCATCTAGCCATCAAGAACTTTTTATTTAAGAATTTTTTGTGTTTTAGTCATTTAGCCAGATTCTTCATGATCCCATTTGGATGGGTTTTTTTTGGCAAATATATTGGAATGGTTTGCCATTTGCTTCTCCAGCTCATGTTACAATGAGGAAACTGAGGCAAAGAGGATTAAATGACTTGCTCAGGGTCACACAGCTAGTAAATATCTGAGTCCCATTTCAACTGGGGAAGATAATCATCCTGACTTCAGGTCTTGCACCCTATCCACTATACCATCTAGCTGCCTATCTCTCTTAGTTTTGAATCTTTTTGAAAATGTTATAACTATACCATCTATGCAGCTAGATGGTCCAATTCAATGCTGAGACTGGAGTCAGAAAAAAACTTGAGCAGTTGTTGCTGTTGCTGCTGCTGCTCCTGTTCTCCCTTCTCCTCCTCTTTTCCTCTTTTTTCCTTTCCTCCTTCTCTTTCACATTTTCCTCCTTCTTCAACTTCAATAGCACCAGCCTCAAAAGATTGTTGAAAGGATCAATTGAGATAAATATCAACTGCTTTGTAAAGCTTAAAGAACACTATAAAAGTTATTATCATATCAATATTATTATCTTAGACCCCTTCAAGTGCTAGATTCTGTGATTCTATTCCCTCATATTTTTTTTCCCATTTTGAAATTATGTGTGTAGTGTTGAGTTGTAATTTGATAATTCTGGCTCTTATTATGTATTTATCTAGTTATGGCCTTGGGTAAATCCTTTTCCCTTCAGTTTAATGTTCAAATCTTACAAAAATCTAAACTCCCTTCAAATAATCTCCTACATATTATCAAATTTTACTTGACATATTCTTCACTGACAGAAAAACCTTAAGTCCAGGAGACTTATTATACTGATTTTTAAAATCTCTAATTGTTAGGAAGTTTCCTTAAATTTAAAATCTAAAGTTGATGTCCTCTAATTTCTACCCTGGTCTCTGTTTTACTTTTTTGGAAGCATGTGATACAAGCTTAATTTTTCTTCCACAAGACAGCCCATCAACATTTGATGAGAGCTCTCGTGTCACTTTCATGAAGTCAAATATATCCAGTTAAATGGAAAGACATGTCAATGACACCATTTTAGACTACTTTTCTTCAATCACCATAACATGATTGTGGGTAGGTAAGAAACAAATGAAGCCAGCAGACCAAGTTCTATGTACCTAAAATATTTGTTCACTTTTTCTGGAAGAAAGAAGCAGAAGGCTTCCAGTCAATTTTTTTTGTTAATTTATTTTGATTTATCAATAATCACTTCCATATGCTTTTGAGTTTAAAATTTTTCTCCTCCTTCCTCCCCACCACCCTCCCCAAGATGGAGCAGAATCTGATATAAGCTATACATTTACTTTCATATTAAACATATTTTCACATTAGTGATGTTGTAAGTAGAAATTAAAACCAATAGGAGGAACCACCAGAAAGAGGAAACAAAACTCAACAAAAGAGAAAAAAATAACAATTCGGCTTCCATAGTTCTTTCTTTGGGTGTGGATAGCATTTTCCATCACAAGGCCTCTGGAGATGTCTTAGATCCTTGTATTGGCAGCAAGGGTTAAGTTTATCAATATTAGTTATCACACAACATGGCTGTTATTGTGTACAATGTTCTCTTGGTTCTTCTCACTTCACTCAGCAACAGACCACACAAGTCTTTCCAGGTTTTTCTGAAGTCAGCCTGTTCATCATTTCTTATAGCACAATAGTATTCCATCACATTCATATACCACAACTTGCTCATCCATTCCCCAATTGATGGGCATACTTTCAATTTCCAATTCTTTGCTACCAAAAAAAGAGCTGCTAGGAATATTTTTGTACATGTAGGTCCTTTTCCCATTTCTGTGAACTCTTTGGGATATAGCCCTAGAAGTGTTATTACTGGATCAAAGGGTATGCACATTTTTATAGCCCTTTGGGCAAAGCTCCAAATTGCTCTCCAAAATGGTTGGATCATTTCACAACTCCACCAACAATGCATTAGCATTTCAATTTTCCCACATCTTCTCCAACATTTATCGTTTTCCTGTTTTGTCATGTTGGCCATTCTGATAGGTGTGATGGGGTACCTCAGAGTTGTTTTGATTTGCATTTCTCTAATCAATAGTGATTTAGAGCTTTTTTTCATATGACTATAGATGACTTTAATTTCTTCATCTGAGAACTGTCTGTTCATATCCTTTGACGACTTATCAATTGGGGAATGGCTTGTATTCTTATAAATTTGACTTAATTCTTGATATATTTTAGAAATGAGGCCATTTATAAGAGAGACTGGATGTAAAAATTCTTTCCCAATTTTCTACCTTCCTTCTAATCTTAGTTGCATTGGCTTTGTTTGTGCAAAAACTTTTCAATTTAATGTAATCAAAATTATCTATTTTGCTTTTCGTAATGTTCTCTATCTCCTGTTTGGTCATGAATTCTTCTGCTCTCCATAGATCTGACAGGTAAACTATGCCTTGCTCTCTCAGTTTGTTTATAGTATCAGCCTTTATATCTAAATCATGTACTCATTTTGACTTTATTTTGGTATATAGTGTGAGATTTTGGTCTATGCCTAGTTTCTGCAGTACTCTTTTCCAGTTTTCCCAGCAGTTTTTTCAAAGAGTGGGTTCTTATCCCAGAAGCTGGGGTCTATGGGTTTATCAAATACTATATTACTATAGTCATTGACTACTGTGTCTTGCATACTTAACCTATTCCACTGATCCACTACTCTATTTCTTAGCCACTAACAAGCAGTTTTGATGATTCCTGCTTTATAATACAATTTAAAATCTGGAATGGCTAGACCACCTTCCCCTGCATTTCTTTTCATTAGTTCTCTTGATATTCTGGACCTTTTGTTCTTCCAATCAATATTCTTATTATTTTTTCTAACTCTATAAAATAATTTTTGGTAGTTTGATTTGTATGGCATTGAATAAGTAAATTAGTTTAGGTAGAATTGTCATTTTTATTATATTAGCTGGGCCTACTCATGAGCAACTGATGTTTTTCCAATTATTTAGATCTGATTTTATTTGCGTGAAAAGTGTTTTTAATTGTGTTCATAGAGTTCCTGGGTTTGTTTTGGGAGGTAGACTCCTAAATATTTTATAATGTCTACAGTAAGTTTAAATGGAATTTCTCTTTCTATCTCTTGCTGTTGGGTTTTGTTGGTAATATATAGAAATGCTGATGATATATGTGGGTTTATTTTATAGTCTGCAACTTTGCTAAAGTTTATTATTTCAAGTAGTTTTTTACTTGATTCTCTGGGATTCTCTGAGTATAACATCATGTCATCTACAAAGAGTGATAGCTTTGTTTCTTCTTTGCCTATTCTAATGCCTTCAATGTCTTTTTCTTCTCTTATTGCTAAAGCTAATGTTTTCAGTAAAATGTTGAATAAAAGTGGTAATAATGGGCATTGTTTCACACCCAATCTTATTGGAAATGCTTCTAGCTTGTCCCCATTACATATTATGCTTGCTGAAGGTTTTAGATAGATGCTATTTATTATTTTAAGGAAGACTCCATTTAAACCTATGCTCTCTAGTGTTTTTAATAGGAATGGGTGTTGTATTTTGTCAAAAGCTTTTTCTGCATCTATTGAGATGATCATGTGGTTTCTGTTAGTTTTGGTGTTGATATGATGGATTATGCTGATAGTTTTCCTTATATTGAACCAGCCCTGCATTCCTGATATAAATACTACCTGGTCATAGTGTATTATTCTTGTGATAAGTTGTTATAATCTATTTGCTAATGTTTTGTTTAAAATTTTTGCATCTATATTCATTAGAGAAATTGGTCTATAATTTTCTTTCTCTGTTTTGATTCTTCCTGGTTTAGGTATCAGCACCATATTTGTATCATAAAAGGAATTTGGTAAGATTCCTTCTTTACCTATTTTACCAAATAGTTTACATAGTATTGGAATTAATTGTTCTTTAAGTATTTGATAGAATTCACATGTAAATCCATCTGTCCCTGGAGATTTTTTCCTAGGGAGTTCATCAATGACTTGTTCAGTTTCTTTTTCTGAGATGGGGTTATTTAAGTATTTTGCTTCCTCTTCTGTTAATCTGGGCAATTTATATTTTTATAAATATATATCCATTTCACTAAGATTGTCATATTTGTTGAAAAATAGTTGGGCAAAATAATTCCTAATTGTTGTTTTAATTTCCCCTTCCTTGGTGGTAGCTTCACCCTTTTCATTCTTAATACTAGTAATTTGGTTTTCTTCTTTCTTTTTTCAAAATTAGATTAACCAAAGGTTTATTCATTTTATTGGTTTTTTCATAAAACCAGTTCTTAATTTTATTTATTAGTTCAATAGTTTTCTTCATTTCAATTTTATTAATTTTTCCTTTGGTTTTCAATATTTCTAATTTGGTGTTTAATTGAGGATTTTTAATTTGTTCTTTTTCTAGTTTTTTTAGTTGTATGCCCAAATCATTGATCTCCTCTTTTTCTTTTTTATTTATGTAAGCATTTAGAGATATAAAACTTCCCCTAAGAACTGCTTTTGCTTCATCCCATAAGTTTTGGTATGTTGTCTCATTATTGTCATTCTCTTGAATGAAATTATTGATTGTTTCTATGATTTGTTCTTTGACCCAATCATTTTTTAGGATTAGATTATTTAGTTTCCCATTATTTTTAATCTATCTTTCCATGACCCTTTATTACATATAATTTTCATTGCATCATGATCTGAAAAGGATGCATTTACTATTTCTGCCTTTCTGCATTGGATTGTGAGGTTTTTATGCCCTAGTACATGGTCAATTTTTGTGTATGTGCCATATACCACCGAGAAAAAAGTATATTCCTTTCTATCCCATTCAGTTTTCTCCACAGGTCTATCATACCTAACTTTTCTAATGTTCTATTCACCTCCTTAACTTCTTTCTTGTTTATTTTGTGGTTAGATTTATCTAGTTCAGAGAAGGGGAGGTTGAGGTCCCCCACTAGTACAGTTTTGCTGTCTATTTCTTCCTGTAACTCCCTGAATTTCTCTTCTAAGAATTTGGATGCTATACCATTTGGTGCATATATGTTTAGTAATGATATTACTTCATTGTCTATGGTGCCTTTTAGCAGTATGTAGTTTTCTTCCTTATCTCTTTTGATAAGATCTATTTTTGCTTTTGCTTTGTCTGAGATCAGGATTGCTATCCCTGCTTTTTTACTTCAGCTTAAGCATAATATATATTGCTCCAGCCTTTTACCTTTACCCTGTATGTGTCATTGTTTTTCAAATGTGTTTCCTGTAAACAACGTATTGTAGGATTATGGTTTTTAATCCAATCTGCCATATGCTTCCATTTTATAGGAGAGTTCATCCCATTCACATTTACAGTTATGATTACTATCTATGTCTTTTTCTCCATCCTTTTCCCCCCTGTTTATGCTTTTCTTTCTCCTTTCTCCTTCCCCTCCCACTAGTGTTTTGCTTTTGACCAGCACCTCCTTCATTCCCACCTCCCTTCTATTATCCCTTTCCCTTTTCTTCCCCTTTACCCTTACTGTTTCTTCGCTCCCTTCTATCCCCCTTCCCTTTTCTCTCCCCTTTCCCCTCCTACTACCTATAGTGCAAGTTAGATTTCTATACCTAACTGATTATGTTATTCCCTTCTTGAGCTAATTCTGATGACAGTAAGGTTTAAACAATGCTCATCCCCCTCCCTTCTTTACCTCTGCTCTAATAGGTTTTTGTGTCTTTTCTGTAATGTAATTTACCCTTGTCTGCCTCCTCCTTTCTCAGCACATTTTCTTAGCTCAGACTAATCCACTTAACTTGGATCCATTTAACCCACTGGATTAATTTTTTTTTTATCACTACATCAAAGTCAATTTATATCCATCCCCTTTATGTATGCTCCTTTAACATGGTATGATAACAATACAGTTCTCAAGAGTTGCAAGTGTCATCTTCCCTTGTAGGGATGTAAACATTTTGCCCTTATTAACAACGTGTTGTAGCTTTCTGTCCCATTTACCTTTTTATGTCTCTCTTGAATCTTGTACTTGAAGATCAAATTTTTTGTTGAGCTCTGGTCTTTTTATCAGAAACATTTGGAAGTCCCCTATTTCTTTGAATATCCATCTCCTTCCCTGAAAAATCAGGCTCATTTTTGCTGGGTAGTTAATCCTTGGCTGCATTCCAAGCTCCTTTGCCTTATGGAATATCATGTTTCATGCCCTATGGTCTTTTAATGTAGAGGCTGAAAGGTCCTGTGTAATCCTGACTGTGCTTCCATGATACTTAAATTGTTTCTTTCTGGTTGCTTGCAGTAATTTCTCTTTAATCTGGTAATTTTGGAATTTAGCTATTATAGTCCTTGGCATTTTCAATTTGGGATCTCTTTCAGGCGGGGAGCGGTGGATTCTTTCTATAGTTATTTTACCTTCAGGTTCTATGACCTCAGGGCAATTTTCCTTTATGATTTACTGAAGGATATTTTCTAGGCTCTTTTTTTCATCATTACTTTCAGGTAGACCTACAATTTTTAAATTGTCTCTCCTGGATAGATTTTCCAGGTCAGTTGTTTTACCCATGAGGTATTTTACATTTTCATCTATTTTTTTTCATTTTTTTGTTTCTGTTTGACTGGTTCTTGCTCTCTCATAGAGTCATTAGTTTCCATTTGTTCAATTCTAATTTTTAACATATTGTTTTTTTCTGTTAGATTTTGTACTTTCTTCTCCAATTGGTCAATTGTATTTTAAGGGATTTATTTTCTTCATTGTACTTTTTTCCCATTTGGCCAATTGTGTGTTTTAGGGACTTGTTTTCTTCAGTGTACTTTTTTTCCAATTGGCCAATTGTACTTTTAAAGGACTCCTCTACCTCTCTCATTTGATTTTTAAAATCCTTCTTGAGTTCTTCTAAGAAGGCTTTTTGGGCTTCAGACTAGTTCATATTCCCTTTTGATGTTGCAGATGTGGGTTTGATGACAGTGTTGTCCTCTTCAGAATTTCTGTCTTGATCTTCACTCTTCTCATAATAGGAATCTATCGTACATTTCTTTTTACTCATGGTGTTTCTTTATTCCCTGGCCTTTAAAGAGATTAAGCTCTTCTGCTGGGGAGCAGAGGGCACTGACCCAAGCTTCTTGTGTTGGGAGCCTAGGTCTTGGTCACTGGCTTTGTGTGCTGAGGCCTCTTATGTTGGCAGTTGGAGGCTGTAGGGTTCTGACAGCTTATCTGGTGTTGGGCTGGAATCAGCAAGGCTGGGACTTTCAGGTAAATCTAGGTTGCCTGCTTTTCCTTTCCTTTAGCTTTGTTTAGCTCCTTTTAGATAAGTGCTGCCAGGTGTTTATATGCCTGGGGCCCCTTGCAGTGCTGCCTCCCTTATATCTGTTGAGGCACTGGGAGACTTCTTTGCTGAAGAATGCTGAGGCACCTGGTGGTTTTCTGAGCTGGTTTCCACCAGATACCCTACCCTCACTGAGGCACTCGCAGGTACAGTTGTTGGTGTTTGCCTGCTCGACCACCTGGGCTTCGGGATCTCCTCCTGGTTGGCAGTTGGAGGCTGTAGGGTTCTGACAGCTTACCTGGTGTTGGGCTGGAACTTTTTGGCACCTCTAGGTTGCTTTCTTCAGTTCCTTTCAGATGAATGCTGCCGGGTCCTTATCCACCTGAGGCCCTTTGTAGTGCTGCTTCCCTTATTTTTGCTGAGGCACTGGGAGACCCATTTGCTGTAGAATGCCAAGGCACTAGAATCTCTTCCTGGTGTGCTAAACTGGGTCTTTCCACTAGCTGGCTGGGCGACTCCTGTTTAGCACTGCTCCCCTTCCCCCAGGGTAAGAGGGGACTTTCCCATTAATCCCTCTAGCTACCTGGGCTACTGCACTGCTGCACCCTGTTTTTCTTCTGATTCAGCTGTTTCAGGGATTTTTCTGGGGTTTTCAGAGGTTGATAGGGGAGTGTGAGAGCAACTACCTTTTTACTCCGCCATATTGGCTTCTCCAGTCAATCTTGAATTTAAAAAAGAAGAACATTCACGATAATGATGATGATGATGATGATGATGATGATGATGAAGTAGAAGAAGATCATGATCATGATGATAGGTAACATTCATTTAGCACTTACAATGTCCCAGGCACTGTGTTAAGTACATTACAATTATTATCTTATTTTATCTTCACAACAACCCTGAGAATTAGGTGTTATTATTATCCCCATTTACAAATAATGAAACAGAAGCAAACAGAAGTTAAGTGACTTGCTCAGGGTCACAGATCTGTAAGGATCTAAGACCATATTTGAATTTAGATCATCCTGGTTCCAAGACCTGTGATCTATCCACTATACCATGAACCAGTCAATTTTCTTATAAAAATCTTATCATTTCAGAAAAATGTAAGCTTTATTCCTCTTTGTCCACCTGGCTTGAGGACGTCATGCTAGATAATCTGGCAATGGATACAAATTAGGCACTACAAAGGATACATGTATAATATTCATTCAGAAAGTTTTTTTTTTCCACAGTCACAGCCCTGTGCTCAAATTAAAATGCACCATTTAAGTGACATCATTTTCTAAAGGAATTATCATATGTACAAACACAAATACCAAATAATGTGTTTTTAACTAAGAGTTGAAACTTGCCTATGATACTTCCTTCTTAAGTATTCACAGAGCCTTGTTTCAGCTCCAGTCTCTGTCATTGATCCAGTGCCTTCTCTAATTCACTAGTGGTCTTTTAAAAACTAGACCCGTATCAGATCACTAGCTTCTGCCTGCTGTCCTAGGTTATATATTTGCCTCATCCTAATAATCAGTATCTCTACATACTATGAGGTAGATCTTTGAGAGAGGGCCATGAAGAGAATAATTGCCTACTTCTTTGGTGGACCTCTTTCTAGTCATTGCTACTCTTTTTGGACTTTTTCTTCAGTGGCCGTCATACTCTCACAACCCCAGTGATTCTAAATGCCTAGATACTATTGTACAATTTGCACTCTCTTTCCGTTGCCCCCTTTCTCAAATCCATCCACCTCAACTATATCTTCTAACTGACCCACGTCAGATATACCCATCCTATCCACTGCTCTGGAATATTTGCTTTATAGTAAACAAAACTCTTTTGCCTTAAATCTTCACAACCTGGTCCCTTCCTAATCTTATATTCTTCTTACTCCTTACTCTTCTCCTTGGACTCTACCATCCAGCAATACTAGTCTTCTTGATATTTTGTGAGTTGACACCAATAATTCAGTGCCTTTACACTGGCTGTCTCCCATTTCTAGAATACTCTCCCTACTCACCTTCTCGTCCTCATTTCCTTGCTTCCTTCAAGGAAGCTCAAATTTCACCCTCTGCAGCAGGCCTTTCCTGCTCCTCTCTATGGCTAATACCTTCCCTCACAGTTTACCTCCCATTTACACAGAATATATCTTGTATATACATAGGTATTGGCATGTTGTCTTCCCCTAATTATAATGAATGAGAGCTCCTTGAAGGCAGATGCTGTTTTGTCTTTCTTTAATGTTTAGCACAGTGCTTGACACAGAGTAAACTCTTAATCAACACTTCTTGACTGAGACTGATGAATGTATTATTCCCAAAGATCCTGTATCTTTATTTTGTTACCTACCTATTTAAGCAGGTGTGTATATACATGTCTGTATGTATTCTATTAGAACACAGAGAATGCCTCAGAGTTGTAGACTTTTGAACCTTTATCATTGATGAAAATATTGAAAAATTTAGAGTGTAATAGCCCACTTGATTATTAACATTTCCTTTCTTTGCCTTGAGCCTGATAAATTAGCAATAGCATTATATAAATCTAACAAGGTTACTCTAATAGAAAGTTGTAACCTCTTCCACTTGTATGTTGATTTCTAAATTATAACCATGTAAATTATTGCATGTTTATAGAGATTATTGGAGGATTGACTAAAAGCATATGTACATATATAAATGCACATATATCATGTGTGTGTGTATAGAGGCAGAGAGAGAGACAGATAGACAGACAGAGACAGAGAGACAGGGACAGAGAGAGAGAAAAAGAGAGAGAGAGAGAGAGAGAGAGAGAGAGCTATCTACTATGTCCCCCACTAGATTATAAGCTTCTCAAGGACAGAGAACTAGGTTATAGTAATCTTTATATCTAATCGTAGTGTCTAATCAATCACCAAATGATCCTGACACAATACCTTGCAAAAAAAAAAAGTTCAATAAACATTTTTAAGTAAATTAAATTGGACCATCATGCCAACAGAATATTACAAAGATTTTTCAGTTGAATTCAATTCAACAGGCATTCATTAAATATCTGTTTTGCACAATGCACTGAGCTTGGCATTGGGGATACTAAGCAAAACCAAAGCAATCTGCTTGCAAGAAGCTTGTGTCTTATTGAAATGATACAATGGATTAGTAAATTCAAAATACAGAATGAATACAAACAAATTTCTTGGGGATTGAGGGAGTACACTAACCACTCAATAGCTTTAGGAAAGATTTGTCATTTGTGTCTTCATATGAAAGTAACCATTTATTTCATTTTCTCCTGGGGGTTGCTCCCTTTAGAAACAGTGAGTTTATTGCACACATAACACAAAAGAAACATATTATGTTACTGCAGCTCTGCATCAAGGAGAAAAAAAATTAGAAAGCTCCACAATATTCTTTTATTTTCCTCTTTTTTGCACAGTTATAAGGAAGGTGTTGGAAGGGGAAAGAAGAATAAATGTTGGGAAAGAAAACATATTTGGACTATTAGTAAAGAAAAGAAGGCTAGACTTTTGAGCTACTATATTGAGAAATCAACTTTCAAGTATATTTTTTTTACATTTTGAAGGTTATTCTTTTCTCATTGTGTTGGTTTAGTGTGTTTTTTAATTATTTAATAGCATTTTTCACATGTCTAGATCAAGTAACACTGATGGTCAGCATGTTTTTATAAGATTATACAAAATATTCTATCAGTCTTTCAATGATACCTTCTTTTTTATTTTAGGCATACAGGCCTTTCTTCTGACTGACCTAACTCATTTATTTACCTCTACAGACTAGACTTGGTGAAATGTTATTGCAGTTATTCTTTATATGGAATTTAATTTAGTTGATTTTAATTATGCAAATTTAAAAGAAAAAAACATATATTTTCAAGAAAAACTACTGTATGATATCTAAGAATTCCAAAGACCTCTTTTTCCCTACTATTACCTATGTATTGAGCTTCACGTGAATGCTAGAATCTGACAGGAATTCTAGAATTCCATATTTGACAGCAAAGAGTTAACAAATTTTTTTTTTTCAGGTCTCTTGCAGGATAAATGAACACTAGCTGGTCTTTGTGTGTATCAGGTAATCTCTTTTAACCTTTATGAAACATACTTTCAATAATTCGATAAATTTCAGATTTCATCAATGGGGGTACTGCTTACAAGGGAGGATATTAAAAATCATTCACTCCACATCCTGTGAGACTTTTATCTAATTTTTCCTCAGTTAAGTATGATTCTTTTTTAACATTTAAAAAAATGGTATTGCATCTAAAATATTGAAAAAAATTATTAGTTCTCTGGATGAACAAAAATAGGTAGCAGGTCACATTTGGTCCACAGGCTGTAATTTGCTGACTCCTGACATCGATAATAAAGATATATACACAAGTTCAAATATATCTGATAAAGAAAGCTTTGCTTCAATAGATGATGAAGTTTTTGGCCATGCCAATACACATAATTTTAAGGGTTGATAAGGGCCAAATGTTTTATCGTGTAGTCAATCTACTGATACCAAACTTTTCCATACTGAGTCTCAGAAAGCAGCTATAATCTGCACTGGAACTGCATTCAAAAGCTTTTCCACACAGACCCTGCCAGAATTTCAGGTGTTTTATCATTGTCTTAGAAAACCCCAGGTCACTTTCATACAAGGATAAAGACTGGAATAGAAGTTAAGAAGAATAAGAATTCTATGTAACAGCATCTATTGCCATCCAATCATCACTATTGAGGCTGTTGAAAACACAATGACAGTGCTGTTGCTCATGATTCATTTGTAACAATCTACAGCAATAAATATCCTTGGATGCCAGTTTAGAAGAAGAGGAAACTGCCTTGAAATCAGACCTCAGATGGGAAGTCAGAAGTTTTTATTTGTTTGTTTGTTTGTTTTTGTTTTGTGTTGTTTTATTTTGTTTTTCCCATACTAGTTTCGGTAGTTTAGAACTGGAATAAAAGGAGAAGCGGCTGTCATTCCAAAGCAGTAGCATGACCATGGTAGCTGGTGTATGCTGAGTCTGCTATTCTTTTCTTCCAGAACATAAGACATAACTTCTAAATGAATGATTTGAGAGGTGTATGGTGTTTTTTTTTTTTGTTGTTTTGTTCTGTTTTTTTTTATTGGTTGATTTTTTTTTATTTTAGGGCACTCATTCCAATAGCAGATGCACTTAATTAACCTGGACAAGAGGAACAGGTAGTCTCTATTCTACCTCTGCCTTGGGAAACTAGGTGACAAAGTGGATAGAGTGCCAGAGTCACATAATCCTGTTTGCCTCAGTTTCCTCAACTGTAAAATGAGCTGGAGTGGCAAACCACTCAAGTTTCTCTGTCAAGAAAACCCCAAATGGAATCAGAAAGAGTTGGAGACAATGGAAATGCCTGGGGAAAAAAATAAAATAAAACAAAAAAACAAACCTCTGCATTGTTTTTACTAAATTACATTTTTTAAAATTGCTTATATATATATATATATATATATATATATATGCTGGATATGATATTGTTTCTCATAAATCCTTTTGTTTGACAATGTCCTTATGTTGCCTAGTGTCTCTTTTTTGTGTCACAATTGAAGCCACAGAGGAGAAAAGGACCTTTTCGATTATAGGGCTGGGAGCTCAATCCCTAGGCCATTGTGAGAGAGTTTTGCTCTCTCACTGTGGCCATAATTGTGAGACATTTCATAAATACACTTCCTAGTGTAGAATTATTATGACGATGGACAATATTTCATGACATTTCCCCATAGACATGAGCCTAAAAGTAATTGGATGTTACACTTGATTTTAATGTATTTATAATTTAAATAAAATTTTAAAATGACTTTACAATTTGATTACATTAAGAAGAGGTGTCTGTTATGATTAATGGAGCAGTACAAATATTGTCTGGGCTCCACTGTCAGCCAATGGCAACAAGCATGGAAAACTGAAGATGTGCTGGTTGTCAAGAGACATTACTAAGTCATAAGAACCACTCAAGCAGAATAAAATGCTTAGAATGCTAATTGTCCACTCACATTATCAGATACCGTATTTTGAACACCTGTAATTTTCTCATGTATGATTTCTTGTCTCTGGCTTCTGTATTTTTATTTCAGTCAATTTCTTTCATCAGATATCGTGAATTCATCTGTAACCTTCTCCCTATGTCTAGATTTCCTAGGTTGCAGTTTTTGGTTATTAGCTATCCATTTTTGAACTCTTATTTTCATCTGATTCTTTCTACCCCACGTTGAGAGAATAACAGTGTCTACCACTTGATCAGCAATACTCTCTCACCTGTGCCCATGATTACTTCTTGACCAATCTTCCACATTCTGCATCCCTTCCAAACTTGAAATCCTGTGATTGTGTAACTCTCTACAAACATAAATGTATTGTCTTCATAAGAAATAAATATAGAATACTTGAGAAAACTAACATGTAGCACTAGTTTTCTGATGAAGAAATTAAATTTTGATTACCACAGATAACTGAAATAGAGAGGAATGAGTCATTTATGTGTTCACACTTTATTTCTTCCCCAATTCCCAATATTATTAGAGAAATGCAAGACTAGAAATGAACCTGGGCCTTTTATGTAGCTAGAGTGAGGGATACTTGCTGGATTCCCATATGCTCAACTGGAATTTGCACAGTGTCAAGAGAATGTAAGTGCCCCATCCCCAACATATTTTGTGAATGAGAACCACACAATATGGTCCAGGGTGGATGGGTTGTGATCAGTATAATTAGAAGGGATACCTGTGTTAGTAAGATCAGAGATTCATTGGAATATTGGGCTTTGGGGATCTATGCTCCTCAAGAAGGTGTCAGGATGGAGATGAATCATTTTCAATGATACCTTTCCAATCTATTCTCTGAACTCTTGCACAAATATTATCGTATTAAATGAATAAGTTTCAAAGTGTGTTTAAGAGCATTATTGAGCCAAAATTTCTTAGATAACTGCCCAAATTGCAGGATTTTATTAGTATTAATATTTATAACAGGAATGTACAGGTTCAATGTTTCTAACATAGCATAATGTTGACTAAGTTTTTTTTTCCCCTGATGCTTTTGTTCAGTAATTATACTGTCAGTTGTGAGGGCCTTTGGAAGATCATGGCAAAATTTGGCTGCCAAGAGAAGTTTATCAGTATTGTGCACCAGCTTTATGATGGCATGCCTACACATGATGTCCTCTCCCTTTCTCTGTCACCAATGGAATGAAGCTGGGCTGTTTGCTTGCCCATGCTTTTTAGCATGATGTTTTCAGCAATGCTGTCAGACACCTTCAACAAGGATGATCACAACATCAAGGACAAGTATTACAGTGATGGTAAGTTACTTAATTTGAAAAGACTACAAATCAAGACTAAAGTGGAGGTACGGTTGGTACATGACTTTTGATTTGCAGATGATTGTGCACTTGATGCAGTCTCTGTGGCCAAGATGCAACAAAGTATGGATTGATTCTCTGTCTCCTGTGCTAATTTTGGCTTAACAGTTAACACCTAGAAAACAGATGTTCTCCATCAGCCAGCACCATATCATCTAAACATAGAACCACACATTATAGCAAATGGAGAAATTTTGAATGTCATGGATAAGTTCACTTATTTTCAGGGATGTCTACATAGAAACATTGTCAGAATTAGCTCAGAGTTTGGAGGCCCAAAAGAATGTGTGAGAAAGAGAAAAGGTATTAGGCTGCCTACCAAACTGAAGGTTTATAGAGGCACTATGTCGATCTCATTGTTTGCTTGTGAAACCTCCTGTAAACCGGCAGTATGCTAGGAAATTGAACCACTTCCATTTGAATTGTCTCAGAAAGATTCTGAAGGTCACCTGGCAAGATAATGTACTATACACTGACATTCTTTCTCAAGTTGAACTGCCAGCCATTCAAATTTTACTGCAGAGAGTGCAACTTCAATGTCCTGGCCGTGTTGTTCAAATGCTAACTGTGCATTTGCGTAAAAGGCTACTTTATGGAGAACTCACTCAGAGTAAGCACTCACATGGTAGTCAGAAGAGGAGATACAAGGATACATTCAATGTCTCTCTGAAGAACTTTGGAATCAATTGTGATACATGGGAAACACTGACACAGACCTGTTCAGCATGGCATTACTACAACAAAGAAGGATTGATGTAGTGGAAATGTGAGATGCACAAAGTTAGAGAAATCTCCCTCCCAATTAGTCATATGAACTATTTGTGCCCAATTAGTGGTAGAGCTTTCTGAACTTGTATTGGTTTGATCAGCCACAGCCAGATACCCTGTATGTATTTTGACCCTGACATCATGATGTCATTTTGGTCTTCTATGAGCATGAAGGACAAACAACCAAATCTATGCCTATGCTGTCATCATATCCTAGCCATCCTTCAAGGTCTAGTTCAGGCCTTGATTTTTCCATAAAAAGCCTTCCTTGACTAATCTAATACATGATGTGTCCCTCCTCTGAATTCCCAAAGCACTTAATTTCTATAATGCTTATTTAGTACATTTATGCTACCTTCAGTTAATTATCTTTTAGTGTCTATACCTTGTCTGTCACATTATTTGCTCATGGAAACAAGAGAATAGACTTTTGACTCTTTTGTAGTTGAGAAACTGAGGCAGAGGTTGAGTGACTTATGGTTAGTAAGTGTCTGGGGCCAGATCTGAATTAAGGTCTTCATAACTATAGGCCCAGTGTTCTAGCCACTGTGCCATTTAACTTCCTATGATATCTAGATAGATGATTGATAAAAATATACAAAGACAATCAGAATCAGAGAGCTACTACTATATAATCTGGGCATTCAGTCAAATAGTCAAATTAATGTTTGACTGATTAACTAAGAAAACTAAAATTGATGCTATAAAATATTTTATGATTTAAGCAATTATTGCATATAGAATAAAATCTCTCATTAATATCCTTATTCTGGTATAATGGTTATCCCAATTGTTTGAAAACATTAATTTCAGAGCATAACTCCTAACAGGCTATATCAAGCTAAAAAGTTTTCACATATCAGCCTAATAACAGATTATGTTGCCTGGGGGTTAGACTACCTAAATTTCATCACACTCATCTTTAGAAGCCTATCTACCAGTTGAGAAAATTTCTGGCCCACAAACACCCATTAAGTAGAACTAAATTGCAAAATGAACCTCAGTCCTGTGTACATCTTATCTACTTCCATAGTGGAAGAAAAGTAGAAAGGGAGATAGAAAATACTAAGAATCACACAGTTTTTACATTAATGCATTGACCCAATTTTGGAAGAAGTCAAAAGAGTCCCCAAGCTATTGACTTCAAGTACAATGTTATCTGGAATACAATAATGAAACATTATGAGCAGTATCACCTCACAAAACTGAAAACAATCAAAAAATTGGAGGAAAAAAATAACCTGTAGATAGCTTATGCTGAGACCCCATTGAACCAGATTATCCCCAAAGCATTTGTATCATAGATGACTCCAGAAGGAAGAAACAAACCCAAAATATATCAAAATATGTACCAGGGTTTGCCTCAACCTAACCTCAATTATTATATACTTAACCTGACAGAAGAATATGTTCATAAAAAAAAGCTATGAACAAAACTTCATTTGTGGATCATTATATCCTTTTTCAGACTTTAGAACATTTTCATAGCCCTGTGTATACTGTGGGAAGGTGGAAAAATAACAATATCCATTTCAAACTTGACATTATTTACAATGTTGTTTGTAATAATGTAGCTTGTTTATTGGGATACCAAAATCATTTTACACAATCAAATAATAAAGTGGTGTGAATAATTTTTTTTAAACAAACATACCAGCATTTCCTCTGCTGAAGTCCTAACCTAATACAGCCTTGTGGTATGGAGGTGGCTGATCCTGAGTTCTTAAAAGCTTTCCCAGTGACTTTGAAGGTCTATCAGTACTTACCAAACTGGAAAGGCCTAGAATAGAGGTTGGTGAAAAACTTTATGCCTGTCAACTGAAAGTAATTTAGCTGGACTTAGAAAGGCTCCAACAATGGAGAGGTATCTAGCAGGAAATGAAAATCTGTAGCCAAAGCCTTTGGAAAGATATGTTGTCATATGTATGAACTTGAATTCATTTACAGAATTTTGCATAACATGACTTATATATGCAAATGTATTTCAAATAATAACCTCCACATACTTGAGAGTTTATGCAATTAATATAACCATTGTGTTATTGGCCAAATTGGAATTCCTCTTTCAAATTCTTTAATAGGCTAAAGAAAGTGATAACTAATCTCATCATAAGTTCATAGAATCACAGATTTAGAGATACAATAGCCTAGAGACCATTTATTTCAACCCTCTCATTTTATAGATGATGAAACTAAAGCACCGAGATGATCTGTGATAGAGCTATTAAGTATCTGAAGCAGTATGTAAATCATGTCATCCTCACTTCAAGCCCAGTGCCCTATTGACTATTCCAGGCTGCCTCTCACATTTGAAGGTGGCTTTAACTTCTTGGAAATAGTCAAAAGATATTTGTAGCCAATTATAGTGAATAAGATGGGTTATCAAGCTGGGTATATTTTCTGGGGTCAAGTTACATGGTATATTTTGGGAAATATAGAATGAATTGTCACAAATAATCATAAAAAAAGCTAAATTCATCATCAGTTATAGGAAAGTTTTTCTTCAAAACTAACTAAATCTAGCCTTATCAGAAGAATTTGTACAGGTATTCCTCTCACAGTAAATGACTATATTTAATAAACATATGCATTCTATATGTCCAAAATTAAATGTTTTTATTGAGGCATTTTATAAATATATATGACAAACTTTTAAAATTAGGCTATTTACTCAAATAAATATCTCCTCCAATATACTATTATCCAAAGCATATTACTCATTTCCCCATTTCCCATTGTTACTGCTTTCAGCAATTTTTATTTATGATCCAAATTCCCTTCATTTGATATCGTTGAAATAATTGTCTGCAATGACTAAAGGTATAACAGTATCTTCATTCAAGTAAATTTTTAGTCTCATTATTCTGATTTATTTTGGGAATTTTTAACATACTATGAGTGGGTAAAATTCCACAATAAGCTGTTTCAAAATTATCATTCTTGACTCTTTTTTTCACAGTAACCATAACTACTAAGAAAACATTAGGAAATTGCTATTGGGTATGAGTCAAAACAAAAGAGACTTAGGAATTTTTAGAACAGGCAGATAATTATGTTTTTATAAAGAATCATAGGAAATCAATCCAGGCCTGTTAGCATGTCATATGGAGAGTTATATATGCATTTAATTCTCCTTGCAAGATTTTATACATATATACCACATACATTGTCTATTTATGTATGTGTATATATACACACTATATATATACAAGTACATATATACATACTACACACATACATATATACATATATACATACATATTCGCTCATGTGAATTAGTAAGAAACTAAAATGAATATAAGCTCTATTTGAATGTCAAATAAATGTAAATGATGGATGGGCAGTGAAGATGTGTTTGAATGTTTTGGTGAAAATATGCATGCGATTACCACCAATTATAAAGGTACCTGTCAACCCACTTAGAGCACTAATTATTCATTGCTTGTACAGATCACATCCATGTTGTGGAAGTATGAAGAAAGACAGTCAAGCAATACTTCTTCAGTCCCAGAGATGAGATATTTCTGGATATGTCTATCCATCATCTTGCTAGAGTATCATAAGAAAATGGGGGACAAAATTCTTTGGATTTAAACAAGATTTCCTCCCTTCTTTCTGCTGCTTCTCTTAACCTACTCACAAGAAAAGCTACAGACATGGAAGAATTGTCAGGCCATAAACTGTCACTACAAAGTAATTGATGTTGTTTTATATGTAAATGGCTCAGTGGCAGAATAGCATAATAAGGGTTTTCTATTGTGTACCACCCCTCCTACCTAGCACCTTTCAGTCTCTGTGATAGGAATAATTAGCTCAAAATTCTGAGAGCTGAGTAAAATGAGAGTTCTGAAACAAATGAGGAATAGAACATGTCAGATTTTTTCCTGGACATGAGGTTCTCATTAAGAAGTCTAAGTAGTCCAAAAATGTCTGGTCAAATCTAATTATAAATCATTGATAGAAGTGGGCAAATAAGTTCAGCAAGTAGTTCAAAAATTTCCAAACCTAGGTCTCCCTCCTTGTGGTGTTTCTCAACCTTACCTTCACACCTCAGTAGAGAATGTAACTATTCTCTTTCTAAGTTGGTGAAATCATTCCTGCCCAATTTTGTATTCCCTTCTACTTCAAGATAAAAGATGGCCACCATATAACTGAATTAGCCATTCTCATTATTCTATTGCTCTTAAAAGTGAAATTCACTTCCATTTCCAGAGGAAATTTTTGCTTGCATTCAATATACTGTAGATGTCTATGTGAATATTTAAAACATTTGTTCAGTTTGTTGATATGACCTTATATACCTGTTGGAAGACATACTCTCTATCAGGGATTGAAATCAGCACTACTGGTAGTCAGCAGCTAGCGGCAAAGGGAATCCTTGATTAAGAGTTAGAGCTGAGGTCCCTTCAAATTGGTTAGATTAAATTACTACATGGTGTCATGTATAAAGAGGCATTCAAATATCTTTGATGGTCATCACAAGTTGAGGAGTTTTAAGTGTTTTTCTTTTTTTTCCCCCAGTATGGTAAGGAAATTGACTATGTAATTATGAATTTATAATTGCAAAATCACAATTTGTCATTAGAGCTGGAAGCCACCTTGTCTAAAATATATAATGATCTAGTGGAGAATATTTTGACCTATTAGTCATGAAACCTAGGTTCAAGGTCCAGCTCTGTGACTTGGACTCATCACTTAAAAACCAAAGCTTCAGTTTCTTCACCTGCAAAAAACAGGTAAATAAAACTACTTGCTTCACAGAGTTGTCATGAAGATTAAATGAGATAATCTGTAAAATATGATTCTTATATTTGAATTACTATTATTTGCTTCACTACCTCATTTTTATAGATGAAGAAAGAAATTACTCTTACCTATAAGAAATCAACTCTATCTCCACTTTAAATTTAACACAAGATATATCAGGCATATACTATATGCCTAGTACTATATTAGCTGTTCTATAAGACTTAAAAGAATAATTCAATACAACTCAACAAGCATTTTTTATACTATTTTGATCTCAAAAATGTGATTCATGAACTCTCTCAAATGATTCACTCATTCTCTTTCATCCTGTTCAATTCCTGAGCACAGACATCAGATACGTTCTCCATAGAGGATACACCCACTGTAACAGAGGCCCTCTTCCAGACACAATATCTATACCTGTGATTGCTACCTATTCTATCTTAGCATGTGCTGTACAATATGGTATATAGTTATTTCTCCTTTTTAAAAATTTATTACACTTTTTTAACTGTATCTGTTATTTCATTAGGATAAGAAACTTCTTATAAGGAAATTTCCTTTGCAATCTATACTTGCTTTGATACTTTTAGACTTATAAAGTTTTCTTGGGCACAAGAAGCTAAATGACTGTCCCAGGTTCGTACAAATAGTATGTGTCAGAAGTCACATTTAAACCCAGCTCTTCCTGATTCCAGTACCAGCTCTATATTTACTATATCAGTCAGCCTCTAAAATCTTTTCTATATTGCTTTATTAACATTAGGAACCCAATTAAAAAAAAAAAAGACTAGTCAATGGAATGTTGGATTTACAGCTGGGAATCATTAACTCAGTTCCTACCTCTGATACTAGCTCTGTGACCACAGACAGGTTACTTGATCCCTTAAAAAGTTCAATTTCCTTATTTATTAAATAGAGAAATTGACACCTAAAATTACTACCTTATAGAGTTGTTGGGAGACTGAAATGAGATGAGACATTTAAAGAACTTTGCTGTGTCAGTTTTTCTAATATCTATGCATTGAATTTATTCAAGCCACAAAAATATATTAACTTTCATGTCTAATGGTATTCCCTTATTAATCTGTCACCCCAGATAATAATACATAGCACAATGGAAAGATCTGCATTTAATTTCTCCCATTTTTTTCTATTCTCAAATTCTTAGTGGATTATAATTCATTGAACCCATATTGATTTTTATAACTCTTGATGGTTCCCTATTAATGTTATTTTAAATTATATCATAACCTATGATATATAGGTAGGAGAAGCAAGGAAGCAATGTATACTTCCAATTAGATAAACAATATATTTGTCAATTATATTTTTTAAAATATGTTAGAAATGGGACAAATTAGCTAAACATGGAAGACATTCCACTTACATTAGATGGTTTTACATACTCCAATACCATATTTCTTTGGTAAAATACTTATCACTTCTGATAAAATTGGTAATTGCCAGAATATAACCCAGAGAAAATGTTTTTGACCTATTCTTCACAATGTTGAGAAGAGTGGAGGAGTTTCTAAACTGATTTTTCTCTTAATGTGTCTAAGAATTTATGCCTCTACCAGCTTAACATATCCTAGTCTAACTGTACTTTAGCCAAGACAAACAAAATAAATGTTTTTCAATAATGTTTTTTTCATTTCACTTACAGAAAAGTTGATTCTATTTTAGACTCATTTGATTATTTCTTGGACAACAAATGACTCAGTGAAGGAGGTAAAGTGACTAGATCAGGCTTTAATGAAATTACCCCCTCAAAAGCAAAGTACCTTTAAAATATTCCTCCAAACTTTTTTAATAAAGGATTTTTATCAAGACAATAATTCCTTTAGAAAGTTTATTAGTTTTTTTATTTCACTATATGAAATTTATAATAAAAAGTAAACTAAATTTTTACATTCTTGTAGAAATTCTATAATTACAATAAATCTCACTAACTGAATGGAGAATGTTGTTGGAAATAAATTTATTTTTTTCTATTTGAAAGATCATATTAATAAAAGAACTATCCTTTAGTGACAGATTATAATTTTTCTTATAATAAATAGACAATTACTTAGGGGTACATTTCAATGAAGTATTTCAATGCTGGTTTAGATTTACATAATAGACATTTAAACTCAGCATTATGGTTTTGTAATCACAATTAGTTTATTAACAAAATATACTCCTGAGAATAAGGTCAGCATCATTAGCCCTATTTTGTGAGTTATAAGAACAAGATACAAGGAGGTTAAGTGTTATTCTTACAAGTACATGAACATCTCCTTAAAATTCAGAATTCTTCCCAGTATCCAACATATTTTCTCAAAATAAGAGACATTTGATTTAAAGAAACATCAAGAAATTAATCCAGCCCATGTACAACATTTACTGAACTCTTATCATTCTGTGTAAAACAGCTTATAACATGTACCCTATTTAGTTATTTTATAGGAACCCATTTTCTATTGTCTGTTTCAGGACTAAGATTATTCTACCCTTCACTGTTAAAACTTGGGCCTTCAGAGTATGTGTAGTAAATCATAACTTTTCAAAAAAAAACCTACCAGGCATTGCTATTCTTTTGAGACACGTCATATTGTTTCAGTCACTCAAACCTTAAAGAAAAACAATTAATTTAGATTATGAAAATATGCCATGGTTGATTCTGGCCCTACTCTCTTAAGGCCAGGCCTATTAAATTTTCCCTTTCTCTTGGCCCTCAAGCACTGAAAAGCTTGGTTTTGCCTTTTTTTAAAATCTCTTCCTTTTTCTTTGAGCTGTGGTTCTCCAGTTTTAGAGGCCCAGTGACTAGCATCTCAGTTCCTTTTAACCACTTAACATGAGGTAACTTTTACAACCATTTACTTTACAGATAGAGCTAGAACAAAGAACAACAATTTTCCCTCAATACCTCAAGGACATAATCCCTCTACATCACCTGGGATTTGGGGAAAGAATTAGGCTCAGAAAATAATAAAGCCAGTGAATATTCACAAGAGTCACATCATATATTAAGACACAGACAGGTTGTTCTCCTTTATTGAAAGGAATCTCCACATCAGTGAAATAATAGGAAAAAAAAAGTGATACTAAAGAACTTTTTTTAAAACTCTTTTCCCAAGGTATAAGAAAAGTAATGAAGGAGAAAGAGCCAAGGATCAATTTCTATTGTCTGTCACTGGAGATCTCCCTCCAACTTGACCTGTATTCATTAATCATAGCTTTTGGAGTATATTGTTGAAATAACAATCAACCAGATTGTACTGTCATCTGGGAACATTTCTTCATTTTCTCTAAAAGAATAAGAGGAGAAAAACTGTCATGATTCTTTGCAAAAATAAATATACAACTGTTTTTTTTTCTGCTGAAGTATCAGTTTTATTCTCTTTCTATTGATCTCTTCTTTGTACTCCTCAATATTTTGTGCTTCTTCTACTTAGACCATTTGTTATTGAAAAATAAGGGCTTCCCTTCCCTGAAACAGTGCTAGGCAAAGCAGGACAGAAACAGATGATCAGGAAAACATGAAGAGTTTGGGACTGGAGATATATATCTAGAAATCACTTGGAAGGCAGATTCAACATACATAAATAAGAAAAAATGAAGAAAACCATAAACAAAAACAAATCAGCACTAAGAAATGAAAACTCATGCCTAATAACTGTATCCCAGAATTAGATGGGTAAGAGAGCTGAAGAATGGATTGAAATGATTTTATTCTTATGAAATAGAAAAAAAGGGATAGACAGATAAAGACACAGACAGACAGATGGTCTACAAATTTAGAAAGACATTTTTAAAAAGTAAATAGACAAAATAGCATGGACAGTAGGGTTCATTTATGGATAGTCATTTTGCCATAAATAAGAATTTGCTTCCCAATAGAGAGTAGTCAAATTCAGGTAAACTAAGTAACTTTAAAATATAACCCATCTTTCAAAACAGAAGATAGAAGAAACAAAAGCAAAACTAATGTTTATATTTTAAGTATTTACATCATTATGGTGAAAACTGAGAATTACCAATAAGAACAGGTAATATTGGTACATGTAGATACCTCTTTAAAATATGTTGTACATTCCCAATTTCCAAAGTGAGATTGGAAATAAGTAGGAGTAATCCAAATGCAATCTCAGGAAGAGGATCAGATGCTTCAACATGACAATCCCTTAGGTGATGTTACTAGAAATTGGACATTATGTTCAGGCAAATTCCAGATGCTATTTAAACTCTGTGAATCTACTATAAAAGTATATAATTTTGGGGTGCAGCTAGGTGGCGCAGTGGATAAAGCACTGGCCCTGAAGTCAGGAGGACCTAAATTCAAATCCAGCCTCAGACTAAACACTTGACACTTACTAGCTGTGTGACCCTGGGCAAGTCACTTAACACCAATAGATAGATAGATAGATAGATAGATAGATAGATAGATAGATAGATAATAAAAAGTGTGTAATTTTAGCCAGATAACTAGTAGCTAAGGAAATCTAGATTTCCTGATTTCTTCCGAAAACCTCAATTATAAGGAGGGACAGTAAATAAGTAAATGAACTCAATTTGTTTGTTTATTAGGTAGATTTTGGAAAGTGCCCTTTTCTTCAGAATCAACCATAAGGTCACACAGTTTGATGCTGGACTTTGATTCCTATCATTTGTGTATGGATGTCTGTTTTTGTTCTTCACATGAAAACTATTAGGACATTACCAATATATGATTTAATATATGATTTAAATCTATCTCCTTGATGAATAATGTTCCTTGTATTTCCTCTACTTTACCCTCCCCATTTCTATTTAGCAGTTCATTAATATTATTTTGACTTTAATTCATATATCCTATGAATGCTGATCCACAATATTCCAATCTTACCTTGACAAAACTAGAAGGACCCTTAAGGGGGTTCAGTATATCCCTTCTAGAATGTTTCATCTAAAACATTCAAGAAATCTAATTGTCTACTAAAAAACCTTCTGAGAAGCATATCTATAACCTCCTTTAAAACAATTAGTACTTTACTTTCCCCCAGTTACATATAAAAAAAAAACTTTTACATTTATTTTGAAAACTTTGAATTCCAAATTCTCTCCAAATTCTCTCTTGCCTTTTGAGAAGGCAAGCAATTCCATATAGGTTATACATGTGTAGTCAGGCAAAACATTTCCATAATAGTCTTGTTGTGGAAAAAAAAACATACACAAAAAAATCCTCAATAAAAATAAAATAAAAAAAAAGTTTCAATCTGTATTCAGGAACTATCAGTTCTTTCTGTATGGATGGATAGCATTTTTTCATCATAAGCACTTCAGAGTTGTCTTAGATCATCATATTAGTGAGAATATCTAAATCATTCACAGCTGATCATCTTACAATATTGCTGTTACTTTGTATACAGTACATTTCACTTTACATCAACTCAAGTCAGTCTTTCCAAGTTTTTCTGAGAGCATCCTGCTCATCATTTTTTATAGTACAATAGTACTGATAACTGTCATCATAATCACATACCACAATTTGTTTAGCCATTCCCCAACTGATGGGCATCCCCTCAATTTCCAATTTTTGTCTACAGAAAAGAACTGCTGCAGATATTTTTATACATAAAACTCCTTTTCCTTTTTTTAAAATCTCTTTTGGGACATAGACTTAGTAGTGGTATTGCTAGGTCAAAGGGTATGCATGGTTTTACAACCCTTTGGGCACAGTTCTAAATTGCTCTTCAGAATGGTTGAATCAATTAACAATTCCACCAATAGTGCATTAATGTCTCATTTTCCAACATCCCCTACACCATTTGTTATTTTCCTTTTCTGTCCTATTAGCCAATCTAATAGGTATGAGAAAATACCTCAGAATTGTTTTAATTTGCATTTCTCCAAACAATAGTGAGTTAGAGCATTTTTTCATATGTCTATAGATCACTTTGATCACTTCATCTGAAAAGTGTTCATCTATTTTGCTCATTTATCAATGGGGGAATGGCTCTTATTTTTATAAATTTGACTCAGTTCTCTATGTGTTTGGGAAATGTTGTTTTTATCAGAGAAGTTTGCTTCAATTTTTTTTTCACAGTTGCTATTGCTAACTATATTTCTTACCATCCTATTCCCCCCATTTATTCTAATCTCTCTTCTTTCACCCTGTCCCTCTTCAAAAGTGTTTTGCTTCTGATTACCCCCTCCCCAAATCTACCTTCCTTTCTATCACTCCCCCCGCTTCCTTATTCCCTTCCCTCTCCTAGTTTCCTGTAAGGTGAAATAAATTTCTATATCCCATTGAGTGTGTATGTTATTCCTTTTTTGACACAATTCTGATGAGAGTAAGGTCCACTCACTCCCCTTTACTTCCTCTTTCTTCCCCTCCACTGTAAAAGCTTTTTTCCACCTTATTTATGGGAAATAACTTGCCCCATTCTGTCCCTCACTTTCCCTTTCTCCTCGTACATTCCTCTCTAATCCCTTAATTTTATTTTTTTAGATATCACTCTTTCATATTCAACTCACACCTATTCTCTAAGTCTATATATACTCCTTCTAACTGCCTTAATATTGAGAAAGGTCTTATGAGTTACAAGTATCATTTTCCCATGTAGGAATGTAAACAGTCTAACCTTATTAAGTCCCTTATGATTTCCCTTTCCTGCTTACATCTTTATGTTTCTCTTGAATCTTATACTTGAAAGCCAAATTTTCTATTCAGCTCTGGCCTTTTCATCAAGAATGCTTGAAAATCCTATATTTCATTGAATGTCTTTTTTTGCCGTGAAGGATTATACTCAGGTTTGCTTTGTAGGTGATGCTTGGTTGTGATCCTAGTTCTTTAGCCCTCCAGAATATCATATTCCAAGCCCTTCTATTCTTTAACATAGAAACTGTTAAATCTTGAGTTAACTTGACTATGGCTCCACTATAATTGTTTCTTTCTGGTTGCTTGCAATATTTTCTCCTTGACCTGGGAGCTCATGAGTTTGGTTACATTACTCCTGGGAGTTTTCATTTTGGGATTTCTTTCAGATGGTGATCAGTGGATTCTTTCAATTGTATTTTACCTTCTGCTTCTAGAATCTAGGGCAGCTTTTCTTGTTAATTTCTTGAAAGATGATGTCTAGGCTCTTTTTGTTTTTGATCATGTCTTTAAAGAAGTCAAGTAATTTTTAAGTTATCTCTCCTGGATCTATTTTCTAGATCATTTATTTTTCCAATGAGATATGTCACATTGTGTATTATTTTTTTCATTCTTTTGGTTTTGTTTTATTGTTTCTTGATTTTTCATAAAGTCATTAGTTTCCATTTGCTCAATTCTAATTTTTAAGGAATTATTTTCTTCAATGAGCTTTTGTACCGCCTTTTCTTTTTCTTTTTTTTTTCTTTTTTTTTTGAGTGAAGCAATTGGGGTTAAGTGACTCGCCCAAGGTCACACAGCTAGTGAGTGTTATGTGTCTGAGGCCAAATTTGAACTCAGGTCCTCCTGACTCCAAGGCCTGTGCTCTATCTTCTGGGCCACCTAGTTGCCCCTGTACCTCTTTTTCCATTGGGCCAATTCTACTTTTTAAGAAGCTTTTATTTTCTTCAGCAAAATTCTGTGCCTCTTTTTGCAATTTGACAATTCTACTTTTTAAGGTATTCTCCTCAATAGTTTTTTGTACCTCTTTTATCATTTAGCCTGGATCACTTTTAAGTTGTTATTTTCTTCTTTTTTGTGTGTCTCCTTTACTAAGCTGTTGATTCGTTTTTCATGATTTTCTTGCTTCACTCTCATTTCTCTTCCCAATTTTTCTTCTACCTCTCTGGCTTGATTTTTAAATCCCTCTTGAGCTCTTCCATGGCCTGAGACCAGTTCATATTTTTTTGGAGCCTTTGGATTTGGAGCTTTGACTTTGTTATCTTCTTCTGAGTGTGTATTTCCATCTTCCTTGTCACCATTGTAACTTTCTATGGTCAGATTCTTTTTCTATTGTTTTATTCATCTTCCCAGCCTATTACCTGATTTTTAACTCTTTATTACAGTAGGGCTTTGCTTTCTGCTTCCAGAGTTGAGGGAGCACTGTCCCAAGCTTCAGGGTTTTTGTGCAGCTGTTTTCAGAGATCCTTCTAGGGACCTGTAAGTTTTCAGTTCTTCCAAGGTGGTATGATTTAAGGAGAGGTGTTTACTACTCTCTTGGCCTGTGCTCTGGTTTGTGAGTGACCACAGTCACTCTTTTTTGCCCTGGAACTGTAAGGAGGGCCCCCACTGTGCTGCAGCTGCTAGATGTGGTTTGTTAGTGCTCCTCCTTCCCCTGGGACTGCCCCTCAGGACTGTGACTCAAATCTGAGTATGGGTAAAGCAACAGAGTCCTGCCTTAGTGTTAGCAAAAAGACCCCTATAATCTACTTCTGACCAGTTGTTTGACCCCCTTACCATCTGTGGGCTGAGAATTCTGGAAGCAACTGCTGCTGCTGCTGCTACTGATTCAGTGGCTCCCAAGGCCTACTTGGCTTGCTGTGGCCAGGGTTGTGGTGGTGGGATCTGGGCTAGACTGTGCTCCATTCTCACCCAGGTGCAATAGACCTTTCCTGCCAACCATCTAAGTCATCTTGCACTAGGAAATTGTTTCACTCTGTCTTTTTGTGGGTTCTGCCACTCTAGAATTTGTTTATAGTTGTTATTGAAAGGTATTTAGAGAGGTTGGGGGGAGAGAGTCCCTGTCTTTACCCCATCATCTTGGCTCCGCTTCCCCATGACTTCCTTCTTATAATGTGTTTTAATCTTTTGTTTTGTCTTCATGATGGTCCAAAAATATTTTCTTTGTGTATGAAGTATGTGTGTGTATGTGTGTGTGTGTATGAGACAGAGACAGAGAGATAGAGAGAGTTGGATCTTCATTTACTAGTCATTTAGATACACAATATTTTCACTGAAATATCTACTTTTAATAGACACTGAACAACTACTATGTTGATACAAAACAATAGAATTGGTTAACAAATAAGACATAGACTCCTGGGGTAACTCTTTGTAGAGAAGTCAGTTAAACACTATTTAGTTTTTAAACTAAATCACAAAAGTTACTTTAAGAGATGTATTTGAATACAAAGTCCCCACGTTTCTCAGAACTTCATGTCACAGCACAGTTATTAGTGCACCTTTCAAAATCTACCTTTTATACAAACAGGATAAGTTTATTTACTCATTTGCTTTTGCCTTGATCAACTGTAATTGATGTTTGTGGAAGAAATCAGGAATTTAGCTTCTTGTGGCCACAAGGATTACACAGCTGGGTTGATGTGAAATCTTGCAAAGGCTATAGAAGCTGGAAGCACCAAGGTTAAGACACAGAAGAGATAGGCATGGACAAGAAAAATGTCATGGCATGGCTGGGGTTTGAGGTACCTTCTGATTTCCCACGCTCTCCTGCAGGTCTGATGTTGGGTGGTAACATAGCAACACCAGTACCATGCCGAGAAGTTTCATTGCTGTGGTGAACAGCTGTCTCTTCCAGGCACAGCAGGCTCAGTATTCCACTGCTGAGCAGTTTTGGATTTTAGAGATTCAAGTTGTAACCCTCCTGTGGCGATGTACAACTTGTTATAGAGATGTTTCTGGCTTTCTGAATTTGAATGGAGGGCTGTGCCTGCATTCACCACCCAGGAGGCAATGGACAGAGATTAAAACTTTCTTTTCTTGGGGGGGATGGGAAGTAGTGAAAGGATTTGCCTGTGACCACAAATGTTGGGAGTCCATCAGTAAATATATATATAATATATATATATATATATATATATATATATATATATATATATTTTATGTGAGAGGCACTGTGTTAAGCACTATGAATACAAAGAAAGAGGGAAAAATCTTCCCTACTCTCAAGGATCGCATAATCTTAAGGGAGAGACAACATGCAAATGTAACCTTGGCTTGTGTATGTCAAGCAGATTTATAAAATATGCTCCACATTAAGAGTAATTTTCTATTTAGAAGACTGGTTATAAAATGACTCATGCCCCTAGTTAGAGAGCAAAACTTTATAACAATGGGCTTGGGGGTGGATCTTCAGTCCTTTTCTGGGAAAGGTCCCTATCTCCTGTGTGGTTCCCATTGTTCCTTCCAGCAAGGCAAACAAAAGGATAATTGGCAACATAAGTACAGGTTCTGTAACAGGTATTTATGAGAAATAATATCAAATCAGGCAAATATATTCTTTAATGGAATAAAATTGTAAAATACAAGTAAAAGTAATGAAGTAGGGTAGGGCTCACCTTTGTTCTTTCCTCTGGCTATCTTGTTTCTCTGAGTTCTCACAGTACCTCCTACCAGAGTGAAAGCCCATGCTGAATATATTTACACCTGCCAGCTTGTCCATTTAAAAGTATCTCATGTTTTGTAAATGTAGCAGCCAACAGCTGCTATCATAACACAACCATGAACTCTTCCTTCTTCTTGCCTCATTCTTCTAAAGAGTTCCAAAACTCCTCCTGTCTCCTTTTAAGAAAACATCTTCATCTCCTCTCTCCTCTATCTGGAAAGCTGATTTCAGGTTATTTTTCTCTCTTCACCAACTGGGAAAACAAATATTAGGGGGTTTTGTCACTAGCCAATTTCTTGCTGAGAGTTGTCACACAAACAACAAAGTACAAAGAAGAGCTATACTGTATAAACTCAAAGAAGAAAAAGGGGAAAAATGAGACTAAGGAATATAGGGAAGGTTTCTTGCAGAATGTGGGAATTTAGCTGTGATTTGAGGGAAACTATGAGATCGGGATGAGGAGGAAGAACATTCCAGGGATTCAGGGCAGCTACTAAAACTTTGAGAATTAAAGGATAGAATGCCACGTATGAGGAGCAGCAATGGAGGCAGTGTCACTGGATCAGAGTAAATGTAGAGGAAGAGTAAGGTGTAAGAAAAGTGGAAAGGCAAGAAGGAGACAAGTTATGAAAATTTGATCTTGGAGGTAATAGGGAGCCACTAGAAATGATTGATTAGGGCAATGATATTGTCACAGCAGAAATTTAGGAAGGCCAGTTTTATAGCTGAATGGAGGATGGACTAGAGTGGGGAGAGACTGGGACAGGAAGACTAATGGATCAACTATTGCAACAGACAAATCATGAGGTGTTGAGGGACTATGAAAGGGTAGTGGCAGAAGAGAGTTGGGGGCATATACAAAAAATATTACAAAAGTAGAAACAATAGGACTTGACAATTGATCGAATATGGGAATGGGGTAAAGTGAGAAGTTTTTACATCTAAGTTTTTAACCTGGGTGACTGAGATACCATTGGTTTCCTTAACAGTAATAGGAAAGTTAAGAAGAAGGGAAGGTTTGTGGAGCAAAGATAATGAGGTCAGTATTGGACGTGTTGAGCATAAATGTGAGATAGTTTGAAATATCTAAAAGGCAGTTGACAATGTGAGTCTAGAGTGTGGGAGAGAGATTAGGACTATACAAGTAGATTTAAGAATCATCAGCAAAGAGATGGTAATTGAATATATGGGAGCTAAGTGAAATAATACAGAGGAAGAATAGAAGAGGGTCCAGGAAAAGGTCCCAGGACTACCCATTGTTAAAGGGCAGCATTTCTTAATTTATCTTCAATATCACATGTATGTTACATATTCTTGATCACAAAATGTTCTATTTTAATGCACTTTTCTTTGTTTTCCCTATGATATGAGTGTATTAAGTGCCTACTATATATCAGGTACTGTACTTGGTAGAAGGACCATAATAGTAACTGCAAAACAACCCTTGCCCAACAGGAGCTTTCATTATTATGGGGGAGACAACAAGGTCATACAAAGGTATACGTGTGTGTGTGTGTATAACCAGAAAGTTGATATGAAGTAACTTTGGAGAAAGAAGAAAGTCACAGCTAGCGAAATTCTGACTAAAGGGAAAATTCAGCCTTCAAGAAGATTATATTACATAATATTTACATATTATATAAATTTGAAACCATAGCTGGATAGAGTCTTTGGAAGACTCTTACAGTATCATTAAGTAGAAGTTATACAAAATCTATGAAGAAACATCACCAAAAACAGTCATAGATTCCAGATTGCTTCATGTCCCTCTTGTGGGTCATATTTGTAATCTTATTGTAAGGATGAGGATAAAGTCGGTTTAACTTCAGAATGTAAGGCTAAAGATGCCATTATCACTGTCCTTCCTCCTTCAAATATTGCAGAATTTCTGTGTGAGACTTTTCAAATCCCAAGTTAATTTACTCTGAAGTGGCACTATCAGAGGAATGATGGGAGTAGAAAGTATTTAGTCAACTGAATCTAAAGATCAAGTGAACCTGGGGGAATTCCTTTTGAGGGGGCAAAATGTCATTGGAAAAGAGATAGTGACCCAAAAGTTCCTTTACTCTGCTAACTAGGAATGGTTATGGATTTGACTAATAAAAAAGATAAACTTCTAATAATTCATCCCATAGGCATTTCCACAAAATGATAATAATGCATCACCTGAAGAAGCAGCCCTGGCAGCCAAATATGGCTCCAGTATATGGCAAAGACTCAAAGGAAAAGATGAAGGACAGAAGCAGATCACAAAAACTTCACTGAAGAAAGGGAAATGGCAACTTCAGACAACCAAAAGGAATGCCATGGGGAGAGAGGAAGTGAATGGTTTTTGGAAGATAAGGCCATTAGAGATATTGCAGTCAGAGCATTCCCAGAAGAGTATGAGTTGTCTTGGATAATACTCCCTTTTCCACAGCTAGCATGAATTATTGCATCTCTCGATGCATAGAAAGGTAGATTTTCCCTTACTGTTTACTTTGCAATGACATCTTAACATCTAAATGACCCTTTTTGACATTAAATAACAACAAGTTGGCTCCAGTCTAGGTTTCCAGTTCTATTAAACAATACTCCCCTTCATGCAATCTTTGAAAGTTCAACAAAATGTTACTTTTGCTGTTCTTCACACACATTGCTTCTAGCATTTTCATGTATTTTCACAGGCTGCCCTCTGTACCAAGAATATCCTTCTCATCTCCATCTCTCAGAACCACTAGTTCCTCTCAAAGCTCAGCTCAAACTCCACCTCATCTAGGAGGCTCTTTCTGATACTTTGTGCATACCAACAAGTATATGTGAAATTGCCATTGGTAGAATGTTAGATGCCCAAAGACAGGTAATATTTCATCTCTGATTTTGTATCCCTAGGATCCAGAACATAACAGCTATATAATAAATGCCTGTTTAATCATCATCATCATCATCATCATCATCATCATCATCTTCATTTATAGTTCCTAAGGTTTTAAGAGGGGATGCATTGGATGGAGTTCCCAGTTACATTAACGTAACTATAACTGTCAAAAAACCAATCCAAACTGAACCTGGATGATAGAAACTTATGCTGCATTGTGTCATCTGCACATTTTCATAGCACTTTTTTGTGACGCTTACTAATCAATGAAATATATTCACACCCGTCCAACTTATGAGACAATAGTTTAATTCCTTTCCATTCAGTTTCTTTGCTAATGAATCTATTCATCTCCTTTCAGTTTTGGAATTGAAAGAGAAAAAAAATGACTACAAAATTGACATTGAGGGTTAGTACAGAAAATTTCAACTTGTAGAATTTAACAGAAGCAAAAACAGAATAGCAGAAAAAGCTAAGGTGTCAGCATTCTTTTGCTAAATTTAATGCAAGCAACCTTGCAGTCACAAGTAAGGATTATTGCTTGCCTGAGGAAAACTATATTAAATACTGTCCACTTGATTACAAATTGGTATTGAAGTTGGCACTGAAAAGTGAAAGTAGAAGAGTCATTTCAGACCCTGAATTCTAAGGGACAGTTCAAGCTCCTGTGATGAATGAATAAAAGAGAGAAGCAAGCAATGGATTTGATCCCCAGAAGTGTACTGAAAGAGCTGGTGTTTAATGACTCAATTATCAGAAAGGCTTTGAAAATCAGGTCACAAAAGTATCTAAGAGTGAAATTAGAAATAAAGTTGCATAAAATAAAAGGTTTTCTAAGATGTTACAAGGGAACAGTGAGATTTTATTTTCTGGGTTCCAGGTAGGTATTTTTGATTCTAGGCAGGCGCAATGGGACTACACCAAAGATCAGTTTGAAAATTGCCCAGTGGTTACAGAAGATGAGTTGGGGCTATTGGAAATCATTGGTTATTTGTTTTATTTTTCTAGAATAGGTGAGGGATGTCGGTCAATTGTCACTGATTCATTGAGAAATCATTTAATAAGCACCTACTACATGTCTGACTCTCTCTTAGGCACTGAAAGATAAAAATGAAAAAGTCTCTGACCTCACGTAAATTACAAATGAATGGAGAAAAAAATAACATGTATACACCAATAAGTAGAAATTGAAAAATATTTTTAAAAAGCAAAATAATTTTTGGAAGGTGGAGAACACTAAAATCTGTGGAGATCATACCACGTCTTGTATGGAAGGTAGCATTTGAACCAAATGTTTAAGCAAGGTAGGGATTTTAAAAGGGGGGGAGAACATATTTTAGACTTGGGGACAATCTCATGAAGGTGGAGGTACCTGATCTGACAGCAAATATATCATAGTGGTTACAATGCTGATGTGGGCTAAGGAAGAGTTGGGTTCAAAACCTGCCTCAAATACTTACTAGCAGGGTGACCATGGGCAAGTCACTTAATTTTTATTAATTAATACCTTATCTGGACTATGAATGAGTCATACTTGATGGCATTCAACATCCCTTCCACCTCTGCATCCATCATACTATGAACTTACATGGATCTCAAAGGAAATAAGGAATTTCAACAGGTAGAAACCTGGACAAGTTTGCTACAGAAAAGGATGAGTACACAAATATAAAAAGAGCATAACAGGATCACAGAACAGTAAAAAACAAAAAATACAAAAACAAAAACAAAAGCAAAAAAATCTGGTTATACTGCAAAAGGGATAACATGACATTAAGGCCAGAAAGGTAGATTGGAGCCAGTCTGTAGAGACCTTGAATGACAGAAAATGAAGTTTTTATTTTGTTCTGCCTGGAGGTATTGGAGATGTACTGAAGACTTTTGAACACTACCTTTACATATTTAAACTTGTGTTTTAACAATCATGTGAAAGATACAAAACTTTAATATTATTGCTACTGTTACCACTCCTGCAATCATTAAACAGAAAAGACAGATAAATCAATAATGGGTAATACCTAACAGGGTATTGATTTTCATAAAAGGAAATTCAATGTGAATATAAACTACATGCTCCTCACTCTTCATTTTTTCTGCTCATATCTTGCCTTTGAAATAGAGGATTAAGTGATACAAATAACAAAGTATACTTGGATACAGCAAAATATGTATATGGTGGTTGGCATCTTTTGGGCATGTCACCATTCACTTATAGTTTTGGCAATTTCATTGTTAAAACTATTTGAAAAATTGTGGTACATGGTACACAGCAATTATAGTAAATCTCACTAACTGCAAGTTTGCTCTGACACTTTTAAATACTATTTTGTACTTTGTGCTACTGTACAATTTCCCTAATATATTAATTCATTTTCATTCATAAAAGCTAGAAACAATGAAGGGTATTGTAGTACCTAAACTATTTCCTGTGTCATGAGTTAATCATAAAATGAAAATAGCAGGAGATTTAAAAAAATAAAACATAATTAGTTTAACATACAAGTCCTAATTTTTATTAAAAAATCAAGTATTTGTTTATTCAATGCCTGCTATATGCCACACTCTAAGCAAGATGCTGGGAGTAGACAGAAAAAATAAAAACATCTCCTGTCTTCAAAGGGAATACATTCTACTGCAAAAAGCAACTCATTCACAAATAGTCAGTTCAAAATACATACAAAGTAAATATACAGTAATTAAAGGGGATCATTAACCTTTGGGAGTAGGGTGATCAGGAGCAGCCTCATGGATGACAAGACAGGAACTGAGCCTGGAATGGTGCTAAGGATTGCAAGAGTCAGAGGGAGCATAGATCAACAAGGTTAACCACTCTTTTCACAATATTATTCTGTCACCTTAGCTTAGTTCTCAATCTTATTATCATATCTTCACTATTCATGTTTAGAATTCCCATTTTGAATACCATTTAAAAAACCTATAAAAGTCACTGAAGTAGAGGCTCATCCTTTTAACATCAAGGTTTATCTAGTCATGCTATCCATCATTGGAACATAGAATACCATAATCACTGAAGAAGTGAAGTTGAAGGCCAACCAAAGGGTAAAGAAGAGTTAAGTGATGGGTGTGAGTCAGCTGAAGTATAACAATTGCAAAGTGTTTTAGGAAAAAAAGCATAAAAGATGTCATCAGAAAGGCAGGTATGACCAGAAAGAAAAGTAATTTGTAAGTAAAAGTAAGAATTTGTAAGAAAAGTAAATTTAAATAATGGACATACAGCATGTTGAAAGATCTAGAGGACTGAAATATATTGGATGTAATCCCCCATGGAGAATGTACAGGAATACATAGGCAATAGTTACATGGGGTGAGAAGAGAGTACTCACAATGATGGGATTTTAGATCTATCAAATTGTTAATGTATGCAAGTCCACTGAAGTCTCCACTATCATGGCAACCCTAGCACAAGTACTATTGCCATTACATTATAGTTCTGATAATCATACCCAATGTTTCCAGATTTTATGTATAAAAGGAAAAATGAATTAGGAACCTTGGATCATTCACACCTTTTTAGAAAGCTTAAGATACTCAGGTGTCTTATTTGTACTGGATACATTTCTATCTAAACTTATTTTAGTTCTATTGCATTATATATTTGAGTGAAAAATAAATGAGTCTGAAGAGCTAAGTTATCTAATTATAGGCCTGCTATTAATTTATGAAATAATAATGAACTCTTATTATTATCCTTTCAAATCATATTTCACATTTACATAGCACTAAGGTTTACAAAGAGCTTTTTTCAAAAAACCCTATGTGGTAAAAAATAATTCAAATAATATCATTTCCAATTAATAGGTAGGTTGGTAGATTTGCTTTTGAAATGACAATATGAACAAAGTTCACTAATCCTGGCAGTTGATCATCTTACATTCTTTCTCTCTTCAAATTAACTTATTTTTATTTATCTATGCATATGCTATATTACCTTGGTAGAATATAAGCTACTTGAAGAGAAAGATTGGAAAATGAGATGGATTGGTCATGTAGTGAAAATCAGTGGTAAAAAATGGACTGACTCAGCATTCTCCCCCACCTATTAAGAGAACCAGCGGAAGGCTACCAACATGTTGAGCAGCTCCTCTTTGAGGGACTGTTTAGAAGGCATTGCAAACAATCTCATTGGACAAGAAGACTTTCTATTCTTTACTTGTAAAATCAATACCTGCATTAAAGATATTCATGAATCCATAAAATCCATCCAATTTTTGTGATGAATAAGCAGACAGTATATACATATACAAAAATACACACACACACATACACAAGCACACACACACACATACACATATATACAATATACATATATGTGAATGTGTATATGCATACAGAGTGCATTTTCATATATGGCAAACTTTGTATTAGAAAAATAACGTAATATTTTCACCATTAAAGCACCTCTGCTTGTATCTGAGTCTTATAACTTAAAAAATGTTATTACACAAAAATTACAAAGGGAAAACTCATCATCCTGGCTTTATTGTGTCTATAATTTTAATTTTCCTTACAGTTTGCTTGCACTTGAAGCTTAGTAAATTTGTATAGGAAAGAATAATTGGATCATTATGACATAAATAACTGTTGTAAAGAACAATCTTTTAAATTATTCATAATGTATCATCCTTATATTGTCAGGTTTAAATTAGTAGTTCTGTTTAATTACAGTATTAAGTCTATACATGCACATAGGACAGATTAAATTGAACAACCTTTGCTGAAGCATGATATAAAATTATTGTTTTAACCTTGGTATATTTCCTATGGTTTGCCTCTCTTATCTAATAATCCACATTAACTGTGTTTCCAACAGTCTGACTATTGAATCTCTGCCCCCATTTCCTGAAGTCCTGGAGGCCATTCTGAGAGGAGATCTGGTAAATTGGGCTGCTGAGACACACTCTAAGATACTAATAGACAAATGACAGCTCTCTAGTTATTGGAGTTTCAGTCATTTCAGACATCTAATGCAAAAATATTCAGTAACTACTTTTTAAGTTAGGACTAGAAGTAGACAAATTTGAAGAGCAAGGTTGTGATGTGAGTATATGAATTCATGTGCAAAATACAATGAAGCCAATCTGTTCAAATAAAGTTATTGTTCTTACCTACCCACTTGCAGCCTTTCTGAGTTTACTCTCCCAATTCTCACCAGCACTGAAAGGCTGACCATTCCTTTCACATTTCTCATTCTAAGGGTAACCCTAAGGAGCTATGACTTCTTGTTCTGTTGCTCATAAGCCCTTATCTGTAGAGTTCCTCGACAATGATCAACCAGTTGACATCGATTATCCTTTACAAAAGAGGACTTAGTAGGAAGGTTTAGTAAGAACAGTAGCTATAAAACATCACCCAAACTGATAGCTTACTTTCCCCTCTGCACATACATAGTCCCTGGGAAAAGGAGCCTCAAACTTAAAATCACAAAAAAAGATAACATATAGAAAACATATGGGACTGCTTGGGAATCCTTGCCATGAGAATCCTTTCCTTTCTTTGAGTAGTAGTAGAAGCTGCCCCATTGGAACTGTCCAATTGGGCAAGACATCTTTATCTTTCTTTCTTTCTTTCTTTCTTTCTTTCTTTCTTTCTTTCTTTCT
>NW_020949351.1:7253863-7427286 GCF_900497805.2 Vombatus ursinus
CTTTCTTTCTTTCTTTCTTTCTTTCTTTCTTTCTTTCTTTCTTTCTTATTTTTCTTTCCCTTTCCCTCCCTCTATCCACATAAGGTATCATACCCTTACTTGCAGGTGGTCTGCCCAAAGGAATATAAATTTCGATCCCTGAAATCTTTCAAGATACTTTGGTGTTTATGGGCTAGGTTTTTTTTTTCTTAAGGACTTTGCCTTAAACCCAAATCACTCTAGTTCTCATTGAGTGGTCAAAAATAGGTCCCCAGGCCAAGCCCCACTTTGTCATTGTTTGGGCCCTGATTGGTTTAAAGTTAATATAGATAGCAATTGTTTCTGTTTTGGTCAGAAATCCTGAAGGTCTTCCCCTCTCAGATTGATTTTTTTTTTTGACTAGGTAATAGTAGCCATTCTTTGCCTCATTTCTTACCTATCCTTAATCAATGAATTGATGTTGCCTCAGTCAGATTGAGATCTGTTGAAAACTTTAGCTTAAAAAGGCCCAGGTTTTCCACTGCATCCAGGGTCACCTCCAGTAGTCTTGATCTACATCTTGTCAATGGACCCAGATGGTTCTGGAGGAGAAAGTGAGGCTAGTGACTTTGCACAGCCCTCCCTCACTTAAATACAATTCACTCCCATGTCATGCATGGCATCACTTCCCTGATGTCGCTGTCCTCTTCGAGAGCAAAGGACAAAACAACAACAAGAATATATACATGTATTTGAATATGTATTTTCACCTGACTCTTAGAGATACTTTTCAAAATGCTATGCTAGCATGTTCTCTTTCAGACAAAAGTGTGTTCCTGGTATTCAGACTGATTTTACTATAGGCTGTTATCTAAAAGTCTATAAACAAGATCACAGCACTATAAAAAGTATCTTTTGTTGCATCTCCCAGGAAATCATCTGCTTAAGTTGTCTCAATAATTTCCCTCTCTCCAGTGTTTCTGACACATTCATCAGAAAAAACTATGGCATTATTTCTGATAGTTTCTTAAAGGACACATTATGTCCAAAGTTTCCTAATATAAAGTACAATTTATTTAAAGTAGAGCATTTTATATGCATAATTTGATAGCAATCACATTTCTTGGAAGCTAGAGGAAAAAATGAGGGTAAATGTCATTTTGAACAAACCTCTACTCAAGAAAGATTCAAAGCATTTTGGAAATGAAAGGGACTTTGTTGACAAGCTTGTCCAATTTACACCCCTAAATGAACTTCATGGCATCACATCTGATCATTGAAAACTTTCTAATGAAGAGAAACTACTACCCTTAAGGCAATGCATCCAACTGAGTTAGTCCTCATTGTTAGGAATTTCTCCCCCCAAAAAATAATGCCTAAAATTTTGTCTTGGCAACTCTTACCTATTATCTCTTGTTTTGCCTCCTGTGATCAGTCAGATCATATTTAATTCTTCTTCTACAACCCCTCAAATACTTGAAGTGCATAGGGTTCAGAAAGTTATATTGTCAAAGTTCACAGCAAAGTATGTAACATAGAGCTCCATAAATAAAGATTAAGATTAAGAAAGAGAGTTAACAATCATCTTAAAATCTGCCTAGAACAACACAAATAATCCTGTGAGTAATTAAAAAGGGAAATCTAAGGAAATCAGTTTTGATTTGTTTTGTTTTGCACTAGAGCTCTCTTATAGATTCAGATTTCAAAAAGACAGGTATAAAAGAGAGGAGAGATCCCTACCCAATGATGAATAGAAAATTTTCAGGAAATTTTAAGGATGATGTTATGAAGATTAAAGTTAGGAATGAAAGAAGTATGAGTGTAACAAAAAAATGTTTGTTTCTTTTTTGATCAAGAAGATGGAAGGGATAAACTTTTGCTTGGGAAAAAATAGAGGGGCAGCTAGGTGGCGCAGTGGATAGAGCACTGGCCCTGAAGTCAGGAGGACCTGAGTTCAAATTTGGCCTCAAACCAAACACTTGACACTTACTAGCTGTGTGACCCTGGGCAAGTCACTTAACCCCAATTGCCTAAAAAAAAGAAAAAAAAGAAAAAATAGAGTATTCAGAATATGACACTTCTGTCTACATTCCATGGATCTTCATTTTAATTGGTCTAAATAAATCCTTCTAAAACTTCATAGATGATCTTAAAAAAAAACTTGCTATATTGAAAATAATAAAAACAACAATAATACACTATTGTTGTTGATGATGTTGTTATTTAGCTGTCCTAGGAATAAGCCTCTCTAAACATACATAGGCCTTTGTTTCTATGATAAGAAACACGAATCCTTACTCAAATCAGTGCTAACTTGACAGAAACTTTCAGAGCTTATACTACCTGAAATAGTTTTCCTAAGAGGGGCAGCTAGGTGGTGCAATGGATAGAGCACCGGCCCTGAAGTCAGGAGGACCTGACTTCAAATCCGGCCTCAGACCAAACACTTGACATGTACTAGCTGTGTGACCTTGGGCAAGTCACTTAATCCTGATTGCCTCACTAAAAACAAACAAACAAACAAAAAAACCCAAAAACTCCTAAGGCAAGGCTGTACCATTCTCAGAATTGGAGGAGTACTCTAGTGAGGGACACAAAACTTATGGAAAGAGAAAAAACAACAATGCAATTCTTTTCTACTTTTTTATCTTTTCTATCAAGAAGAAAGTCATATTCAGACAGGGATATGTAAGAAAAGCTTGAACTGTATAAGAATATAGTATAAGCATATAACTACTTTAAATGAGTTTAAATATTTAGACTTAACCAAATTGCACATCAATATACAGGGGAAAAAATCACAAAATAGAAAAAAAAATAGATAATAGTAAAACCACTGTCAATAATAGTTGAGAAAAAATAGAAGATAGAAATAGTATACAATACTTGAAACAGGTCAACAGTAGCATAATGGAAAATGTGTGGACCTGAATTTCACAAAGACTGGTAGTTAGTCCTTCTCTCTGGCACTGCAGTATACATAAGTTTGAGAACTCTTCCCAATCCATACTCTGAATAGCACATCAGGATTGGGGATTGTTTTCTCTAATAGTATCAACCATGGGCATCCATACAGTGTATCCCCAGTATCAATGACCAGTTTACCATCTGCCTATCAAATACTATTTGATATCTCTCCTGTTGATAGCTTCTCAATATGAACTAATTAATTAGCTTACACAGTGATATTTGCTGAAAAAATTAGCAAAGAAAAAACTGCAAAAACATCTCTCTGAATTGTCACACATTCATCTACACATGAAAACTACCAAAATGGTTGTTGGAAGCATGGATCAAACTTAAACTTGTTGCCATAAAACATCCCTATTCTCCAAGAAGCTCATTTCTGGGTTTTGGCACAGCCAATGGACAATCTGCTCCCTTGTTTACCAAACACAGTGCTGTCTCAGCCATATTGATTCACTGATCGGCCGTATAGGTTGCTCTACAGGACTGGCTCAGCAGCTGTGGATAAAAGCACATTCTACTAGGGGCTTCAGCAGTTGGGCCTATGATAGTTCTTTTGAACTTTGTAACCTCTCAAGGTCATGACTTAATCCATAAGGGCAGAAAAAAAGACAACAGAGAAAAAGCAAGTGAGCATCACATGCTGTGAATGGTGGGAAAGGGCCTCCCTCACCTAAAAGCTTACAATATTTTTTTTCTTCCTTACTCAAAATACTCAGGGGAGGTTGAAAAACAGAGTAAATGCACACTTTTTGGTTTGTGCCTTTTGTAACTTTGTTCACTTATGGTTCAGTAGATAAGGAAAAGTCTTTCCATCACCACTCAGTAAGCTGACAGGAAACATTAAAAAAAATAAAAAATAAAACAAAAATAAAACAAAAAACTTTGTTTAAATTCAATACTCTGAATTGGTGGCATTATACATAATCCATTAAGCTCCAGCAGTATTTTCTGGAAACAGATTCACCAAGCCTCCAATCACATTGGTAGCAGTAAGAACATACTGCATGTGGTCCTAGGACTGGGCACCAATTGAACAGCCCCTCATTACAATTGTAACTTAATTTGCCTGTGTTTCAATTTCACTATCTTTAACACAAGTAAAATTCTAATATAGTACACATCTCAAAGGGTTATTCTGAGGAACAAATGATACCACAAATGTGAGATTTTATGTTTCTTCAAGTCAACTATCCAGGCTACGTTGCTATCTGTCTCCTGTTACTATCCCATTTTACCTACCTGGTCCAGCCAAACTTCTATACCTGTGTCCTTAGTACCTTGAGAATTTGATTCATTTTTTGGAGGTGATTGAGAAAGTGCAAACTTACCTACTCTAATATGTCTTGCTGCCACCAGGTCTCATATCATATTTTCTTCAACTTCTGATTTCCTTTAGACATCCACACAGAACTTCTTGCCAACTACCTGTTCACTTCTGCTCTCTACCTTTTGCTACAGACATAGTTATCAAAGAAGTAGTGCCATTGTTTCTGGAAATAATGTGATAATTGACTGCCCAATTGATCAACTCACCATCACTTTGTGTTCTGAGACCAGAAATTCCTTGTGTGATACAGAGCCTAGAGCTCAGAACTGTAGCAGAGTTGAAGAATCATTTGTTGAAGCAGCAAAAATGTCTGTCTCATATCCATTAGATTTCAAGAAGGAAAAAAAGAAGTTTAACTTCCAAAATGACATTACTAAGATACTGGTCCAGTTTTATTCAGATTATTCTGTCACTGTCAAGGGACCTTGCATATAATGTTCCCCATTGACATATAATTTCTCTTTTCATACACTATCACTGTCACTCAACTGTCATTAGTGAACTTAAACTTATTGTCTATTAATTAAGATCAGAGTAGAAATAGTTCATTTTGTAGCCAGTATGTCAAAGATATGCCCCAGGTATAATGTAGTTCAGAATCATGGTGCATCATTTTCCAGAAAATACCCATGTAACATTAAAAATGACAAGCTATTGCTTATATTAAAGGTTCCCAGTCATAATAGACAGATGATCTTTAAACGCATGAATGATGTTAATATTGCAGTGGACTCTGCTGACCTTTGAAGTTAGCTGTCACAATTTATTCTGTTTTCATTCGCCCAATTAGCATAGCCTAGTTAAATGTTCTGTGAATGTTTGTGTCTGAGTTTCAAAAATGTTTCCAGAGTCCTTGAAAGAAAGAAAACAATAATTAATCATGATCTTAGAAACTCTTTTTCTGCAAACATTTCTTAAACATTTTCTATGGGTAGAAAAGTATTCTAGGAGGTAGAGGACATTTAAAAAAAATACATGAAAGCATGTGATAGAGAACAATCACACTTACACAATTAATTATAATACATATTTATTTCATTATCTATTTCATCTGAGGAGTTAAAGGTTATTAACTTTTGTAGAGATCAGAAAAAAAAGCTTCTTGGAGGAGTTGTCATTTGAATTGGGCTTAAAAGGGAGAATCAGGGCACCTATTAGCAAATGACTCAAAAGCAATGCATTTTTACTACAATAGCAATCTTTTCCCCTAATTGCATTCTCTTACATTTATTTCCTCCTACTACTATGTCTCAGTATACCAGCAAAGTATTACCAAATCTAAAAATTGACTGTATTTTCTTTCTTTCTTTATCTCCTTTTTCTTTCTCTCTCTTTACTTTTCTCTTTTTAAAGTAATATTTTATTTTTCCCAATTACATTAAAAACAATTTTTAACATTCTTTTGTTTTAAGTTTTGAACTTCAAATTTTGTCTTTCCCTCCCTTCCTTCCCTCCTCCCTGAGACGGGAAGCAACCAGATAGAGGCATACATGTGCAATCATGTAAAACATTTCCATATTAGTCATTTTGTGCAAGAAGACTTGAACAAGAAGAAAGAAAGAAAGAAAGAGAAAAAGGAAGGAAAGAAGAAAGAAGGAAGGAAAGAATGGAAGAAGTAAGGAGGGAGGGAAGAAGGGAGGGAGGGAGGAAATAATGTAGACAACATCAGTTTTTATTTAATACCATGGCCAAGGTACATAAGTACCATTTTGAATCACCAAGGTCAGTTTTTTTTCTTTTAAGATGTTTCTGCAACTGTCTACTCAGTAGGAAACCAATCAGTATTGTCTTTATTAATGGCTTCAAGCACTTAGAAGAGATAAATATAGAACAAGGTCATGACCTGGTTTGTTTGTTTGCAATACCTCCAACTACTTGTAATCTCCTGTTGAAGAAGTAGGGGTGAAGGTGGAAGAACATTTTAATACTTTGTTCACACAGGAACACACTGTAAAGAGCATTTATCACTTCTACCTTTCTAAAGGGTCTGTCAGGAAAGTGAGTCATGTTAAAAAAATTATATCTTGAATAGTTTCTGTTTAAGATGAGTTTGAACAGAACACATGGCACTTTGATAATGAGCATATTAGTGAAATTCAAAATTACAAATTAGAAAATTGAAATGGGAGGCCCTAATTGAAATATTAAGATAAAAGGTCCCAGCTACATTAGGAAGCTCTAGCAAAGAGGAGTGATATCCTATAGAAAATACTTAGAGACTGAAAATTAACAGGGAATAAAAAAGAGAGAAAGTCTATTAGATAATGTGCCCATAAAGGCAATGCCTGATATGCTTAATACATCATATAGGATATTTAACAGGGTAACTGAATACCCTAAAAATTCTTTCTTGTTGTTGTTGTTCTGTCCTCTACTATATCATCCTTTTGTCCTATCTTTCTTAATATGAGTGAGTGACAAATTCTAAAATCATGTCTCCATGTAGTTTCTCTTGCCATTTTCACTATCTTGAATCAGGATGTACATGTCTAGAATAAAGAGTGAATCACAGTTATCATTAATAATTATGGATGAAAATTTAGTACATCTAGTAATTGTGCTTTGGTTTGACCTTTATTACTATGGCTTATTATTTATCATTTTTGTCAGTACATCAGGGATCTATTATTTCCTGTACGTGAGTACCCCCTCAGTTCAAAGAGAACATAACCCTCTACAACTTGGCATATGATCTTTGAGAATTTCTCTGGCTACCTCTTCTTCTTAGCACCATCTTGTCAACTTCTATTGTGCCATGAGAGCCAAGTGGAGGAAGAAGTGAATGCCTAGACTGAAATGTAAGAGGAGAAAGATGAGGCAGAGGTCCAAGTAACCAGACTGTGCTGACCACAGAAGCCACAGAAGCAGAGATGGAATGACCCTTGGTGACATTCTCTGGAAGGCAGAAACCTTTGGGAGACATCACCCCACCTTACAAAGGACTCTACTAACTCTACCACCATCTGATAAGGACTCTTACCACCATCTGAAGACCTCCCTGACAAAAGGACATGCCATCATTTAATGCAAATTCCATCTACCTGCCTCTTGACTTTGTGCCATGGGACTTTTGTCATTCCGGATTGATTATTTTCTTTGTGGCTTAAGTGTAGCAAGCCTGTATAATAAATCCTCACTATTTTCTTGTTTGAAAAAAAAATTCCTCTGGCTAAACAGTTCATCATCCTGTGTCCAATGTGTAGATCAGAACACTCAAGGATAACTAAGTTGTTTCTTAGGCACAGATACCTGCCATCTATCGGTGGGCTCATATCTGAAAACATTTCAACTCTGTAGCACTAGAGCTTGATCTCTGCTGGCATGGATTCAAAGAATCCAAAGTCTTGTTGAATTTTTGTTTTTGTTGTTGTTGTTGATTTTCTCTACATTGATGAAGAAAACATCAGAGAGGATCGTTAATAAAGGATTATTTACATAAACATAACTGGAGAGTGGACTGGGTTGGCAACCATAATTGGCCTAACTTCTTCATATGTTATTGTTGTTGGGAGGTAGGTGGGTGGCATAGTGAACAGAGTGCCAGGCATGAAGTGAGAAAATCTCTTCTTCCTGTGTTCAGATCTGGCCTCAGACACTTACTAGTTGTTATGACCCTGGACAAATAACTTAACCCTGTTTGCCTCAGTTTCCTCATCTATAAAATGAGCTGGAGAAAGAAATGGCAAACCACAGTATCTTTGCCAAGAAAACACCAAGTGGAGTCATGAAGAGTCAGATATGACTAAAAATACTGAACAACTGCCCTAAGCTCTTTACATACTTATGATTATTTAACATTTACATCATCATCATCATCCTCATCATCACCATCATCATCATCATCATTATAATCTCACCATACCACCTTCTTCATCATCATGGATATTATTATTACTATTTTAAGAAATAGATGTTAATAAAAAACCGTTTGTCCAAATACTTGTGGTAAAAGTAAAATATACTCAATACAATAGAATTTAATTTTTGAATAATTACTCATGAATATTAATTTGCCTGGATATTGAAATTGTTTTCAAGTGATTATTTTAAATTTCAAATTAAATTTAGTATAATGTAGAAACCTGGGATACTAACAAAATTAACTTTTGAATTTTGTATTTCCTATGCTTTTTTCGGTAAATTATCTTTTGAAGAATTAATCCATGCATAGTTATGTTTGCATATTGTTTTACATCACAGATTCTACAAAAGACAAATTCAACTTATTTTTAGCACATATAAATCCTAGTGAAATAAACCTTTTCTGACATTTAGACATTTGATTGTATCATTTTTGACTGAATACTTGTTTTCCTTGTTGTATCTTTTTAATTTATGAAGAAAAATGTCTGCCAATAAGTTCCTAATTTTTAAAAGTCAGAAGTTATCACTATAACAATATGTGATTTATTTTTTGAAGTCTTGGCTTGTGTGTGTCATTTCACTAAGTGTGTGAACTTGAACAAGTCACAACTTTCATGGGCTAAGTTTCCTCAATTATAACAAAAATAATTAAATGAGCTATCTAACAGGTTTGCTATGAGATGTGCAGGTAAAGTACTTTATAATCAGAAAATATCATATAAATGTCACTAGTACTTTGCTAATTATAATTCCAATGTTTTTATTTCTGCAACAGATACATAATAAAGCTCAAAAGAAGAATAAAATATTGTGCATTATGATTTCAGGTATGTAATCATTATACTAACTAAAATTAACCAGTAATCATTTCATCTGTTCATTCAAGAAGCATTTATTTAGTATTTACTATATGTCTAGCTATATACTAAGTGCTGGGGAGTCAAAGATCAATCAAAACAGTCCATGATCTCAAGGAATATAAAATAAACAATGTTCACATACTATTTTGGTACTATCATTTATTTTCATGAGAGACAACTGTAATGTAATAGCAGTCCATTCAAAATAAGAAGTGTAGGTTTTGAGCACTGTCACTTAATTGACATATGACCTTAACTTCTTTAAACCTTAGTTTCATCATCTTTAAAGGGAGGTAATAAACTCTGATCCTCAAATAGTTATTATAAATATTTAAAAAGTTCACTGTCTGTGCTTTGTAAAGTATAAATAAAGCCCTACATAAAAGCAAATTATTATTAAAGAAATAGCATCAATCAATAAGTTCACCCTAACAATTTTCATTTCACAGAATCTCAAAGGTGAAAAGGACCTCAAAACCCATCTAGATTAATCTATATGCAAATAAAAGCCTTAAACCACATACCAGGCAAATGGCCGTTAAGTTTCAGGCAACCAGTTAGTCAGTAAGAATTTATTTTTTTATTTTTTAATTTAATTTAAATTTTTTTTTTTTTTGGTGAGGCAATCAAGGTAAAGTAACTTGCCTAGGGTCACACAGCTAGTAAGTATCATATGTCTGAGGTCGGACTTGAACTCAGGTCCTCCTGACTCCACAGCCAGTGCTCTATCCACTGCCCACCTAGCTGCCCCAATATGTGTTTATTAATTGCTTACTCTGTTCCAGGCACTGTGCTAAGCCTCTGCTTGAAGATAACTAGAAATAGATAACCTGCTACTTCCCAAGGCACCCCATTCTACATTTGGATAGCTATAATTGTTGGAAAAGTTTTCCTTACACCAAATAAAAAAAAAATAATTCTCTTCAGCTTCCTTCTGTTATGCCTACCCCCTTAAGCAAAGAAGAGAGAATAGTTTCAGTCTTCCAATGACCCATCTTTATATACTTATATGTATAGTATGTGCATGAAAGTAGGTAGGTAGGTAGGCATGTAAATATGTATTCTGAAGACCTAAAAGTTTATTTTTCCTCCATGATGTAGTCCCTTTTGTAAGCAGGGAAAATAATTCTGTTAGTGGGGACCTTTGACACATGTACTCTGCATATAATAACCTCATTACACATAAAAACACTCTGATTTGTTCTTACTATTATTTTACTTTTAGATGAGTATTTCTAGTGTTTTGTTTTACTTTTAGATGTATATTTCAGAGGCAACAAATTGGAACTCTGTTGAAGCATGGTGAAGCATTTTAGCAAATGGCAAGTGATGAGGACAACATGGGTGGTCAGAACAGACTTAGAGAATTATAGTCATGGCAAACACCAGTGAATGATAAATGCCATTTCTGCTTCTCTTCCAACAGAACCAAAAGGTTAACAACATAAGAAAGTTATGTGCAGGAGTACAGAATATATCCTGGTACTCACAAAGCCTTATCCTATAAACTGACAATTGCAGCAATTGTCAAATGGTATACAGTGGGTTAGCACTGCAGATAGTATCCTCAAAATGGGCATCATTATTTTCACTGGAGCTGGGAGGATAAAGCTATGGATCAAACCATGAAAATTCTGATCACTCTAGGCACTTTTCAAGTGAATTCTGAGGAAAGATGACTGACATTGCTTGGAATAAGGAAGCTAGAAAATATCTTTTGATTGAAATATAAGTCTCTTGAAGGCATGTGTCCCATTGTATTCTTTGGACCCTCCATGTGGAGAACAAGTCCCTAAATGTAGCAGTTTGTCAGTAAATATTTGTTGCTAATCAATAAGCTATGTAAAATATGGTTCAAAGTTAATAGTGTGCTACTTAATATCACATTTCAGTTAGCATAGATATTAGGATGGAAAGGTAGATAATATAAGCATACCTACCTAATGATTTTAATCCATTCTATGAAAATATGATGCTAGATGAAATGACAATGTGGGATGCAATTACACTGGAGGAGATTCTCTGAATGGATGAATACCCAAGAAAAATATATACATATATGTGAATATATATATATATATATAATCTTATAGCAGGTTTTCACAAAATTACAATGGAGTTTGACTACTCTACATTTAAAATGTTTATATATGTATATGCATATATGTATTTGTATATGTATATATGCATGTTTATATGCACGTACATACAAACACACTCACTCAACTCAAATGGATCTGTGATCTCATTGATTTGGGAGTTCCCTCCAGTGATACAATCACAGTAAATCCATATCTCCTCATCTTACATGATGCATGTCCATATCTTCCCAAAGTTCTCCATAGGGGATCTATCCAACATTCTGGAGACCTTGCTTTCTTTTTCCTACTGTGAGGTTTCCAGAGAAACACTCTAGCCTACCACTTGTCAACCCTCAGTATAAATCATGTGTCCAGCTAACCTTTTCTTTTTATTGTGCCATTCTTTGATCTTATTCTTTGTAGTTTCTCATTGTTTATGTTTTGTATCCTGATCACACCAAATATGTGCCTTTCTAAAACAAATATTTACAGAGAAGGCATAGAAAGAAGAGGAGTATAACAAAATCTTCCCAAATGGGGAGGTACACTTTCTCTGTTAACACAAAAGGTCTCAGGGAAGAGTAGACTAAAACTGAAGTGGCTGCTACAAAACACCCCCCCCAACACACACACACACACACACACACACACACACACACACAACAAAACAAAACAGAACAAAACACCTAGGTTGGAAATATTTCCTGGCTCTGGGATCCCTCTTCTCTTTTTTGTAGAGTTAGCAAAAGATTGTTTCTTTGGTTAGCTGGAATGACTTCTTGAAGTTCTGTGTCAAGTAGATCACTCCTCAGAGATGTTCACTGGATTTGGCTAATATTGCCACTATCTAGAGAACTCCTGTTATTAGTGCGATCTCAGATCACTTTAATGGATTTCCTGGTCTCAACAATATCTGGGTATTCCCTTAGCAAGATTACAAAAGAAAAAAATAAATCAGAAGCAGAGGGATGATGCTTTCATGGATTAATGGCTGCTGAGCCTAAGCTAGTTCCACATGCCCTCTACCTGGAAGCTTAGAAAAGTTCCCTCTTCCAAAGGAAAGAAAAGAGAAAGAGATTGTCTGCTAGAAATTTTAGTATGCATACTAAGGTCCAGTGCAGCGACCAATTAAAAGGCCTTTTTTCATCACTTAGTGTGTTGAGAGGAAACATTCAGAGGATATTGCCTGTGCTCTGAAGTGAAGGAAGACCCTTTTTTCCTAGAAGCATGATCACTAAACCTCCAAATGGATTAGAACCAGTTAGGACATTGAACATACTCTAAAAACTGGGTCCTCATTAGGCAGTGTATGCATTATACTAGGCACAAAAAAGAAAAAAAAACACAAGCTCTGCCTTCAAATAAATTTTATTCTATTGAGCAAAACTGAACATATACTTTTAAAAAAAAAATTGAGGAGTCTGGGAGAGACACTGTTGTAGTTATTTTGGTAAAAAGAGGAGTAAGGCAACCATGATGGAAAGGCCATAGTGTCTGATCCTATCCAAAGCAGTAACCACCAAGATTATCAAGGAGGAACTCCCATAGTGTCAACATCTCCAAAGAGGCTCATCTTTCAGGTGTCATTATGTTAGTACTGTATGCCATGTCCCCTAAAAACAGCTTTGAAATGAAAGGAAAATGAAAGACCATAAATGCTGGTGATGTACTATCAGCTATGAAAGAGAAGGAATTTCAGTGATTCATTTATCCTTTTAAACAAGCACTGGAAACACAGACATGAATAGAAAAATAGAAAAAAAACAAGATTATGGAGTGAAGAATGAGAATCTTGTTACCCCCTTTCAAAGTAAGATTATTACTTCAGCAAGATTATATTTCCTTTAATTTGAAACTGCATTCTCCCTGCTAAGTTTGCGTCTTGGTCCTTATTTCCCAGATTCTACCTTGTACTCTGTGTCTCTGCACTTTATTGGTGAAGGTCTGCTGTAAAGAAGGAGTTTCATAATGGATAAACAAGTTGTGGTATATGATTATAATGGAATACTACTACGCTGTAAGAAATGATGAGCAGGTCTAGCCTCTGCCGCCGCTCTGGCTTGTGGCTTGGAAATCAGCTGGCTGTGGGTGTGGGTGGGTGCAGGAGAGGTGCGCCAGGCCGTGCACGCCTTGTACCGATGCCGCCCGGACTCTGCCGAGCCGGCGCAGCGAGGCAGGAGGGCTCGGGAAGTTGAAGAAACCCGAACTCGGAGAGAGAGGGAGGACGGGACGCTGCAGCCGCCAGGAAGCTGGACTTTATAGGGCATGCGGTGCATGGGAACTGAATTGAAAGTTTCTTCACCTGAATTGAGAGGCTTTATAACATTCCACCACCAACCTGCCTCACATTATCTGAGGTGGTGAAACCTGGCCCAAGAAGCAGAATTCCTTTATTGCCTTGCACATGTATAAAGATGCATTAAGAGAAGAACCATGGATACAGTGGGCTTTCTCTGCCTTTTGCCTTAAAGTTGCAGTGACTGGGCCTCTGGGTTGCATTGCTACAAATAAGCTTTACCCCTACTCATAGTCTGGCATCACTTGGAGACAGGGTTGAGAGCTGCTGGCCGACACTGGGACCATGATTCCACCACTTCCCCACTACTTGGAAAAGCGTGAGGATCCTGGAGAGATGCAACAAGAAAATTTGTGTCACCTCCTCTTCTGGAGGCAGTAGTTAAGTCCTCCTTAAATAAAAGCTACTTCTCCTGGAAAAAAATAAATATTCTCCTTCCCCTACCTGACGAATCAAAGTTTGAAAACAGACTTTCTGTATGTGTATTTTCCTTTACTTTGTGTTTTGTAGTGAATCTCACAGCTATCCCATTTTTTTTTTTTGTGGTTAAGGTTTGTTTGTTTGTTTTTAATTTAATGAACAAATTCCAAAACTGATTTCCTCCAGTCACTACATCACTACACATGCTCAATTTCCAAACTGATTTCTTTTTTTTTCTTTTTCTTTTGTCTAACCAATGACTTTTAATCTAGTCTAAGGTTTTCTTCTAATCTCACAGATGTTACTCTGATTTTTTTTAAAGACAACTTAGTAGAATAAATGTTAAATGAAATCTAATAATGATTAGGAATATGATTCTAGTAAATCAAAGTTCTAAAATGGCTTCTTCTAAAGTAGCTTTGATGAGGCCTTTATCATTTGTTAGCCTGCTGTTCCATTCTCTCCTAAGTACTCTTTCTTCTGGTTAATTTATAATTTCTGAAGATCCCTGGTGCCTAGAAGAAATTTGTCCCCATAGGGAAAATTTTGTGTGTTTAACTAGAGATGGGCATTACTAGTGAACAGACTCTTTATAAAGAGTTATACTTAATATTTGGAGTAAAGGTTCTACACACAGCTGTAATACCACCTTTTCCCCCTAATCAGAGTCTTCATTTTTTGGCCTATAAAATAAAGATGGTAAATCATCTCCAACTGAAGTAAGACAAATGAAGAAATAGAGTTTGTTACCATTTAATTAATGGGTTATAGAAATAACTTTGTTGATAAGTGAGGGAATAATTTCATTTTATTCTAGATTTGGGGAAGAAATGTAATGTTTGTATAAATAAAGAATGTTGTCACCCTGGAAAAGTATTTTATTTATTTGTGCATATCACTCACTACAGGATATCTCTTTGCAAGGCCTGTCTCTCCCCTTCTCCCATGGGTGAGTTCCTTCTGGAGCCTTCATTTTGTGGAGGGGCTCATGCTGGTCTCATTCATTCTCCTCCACACTCTGTTTCTGAGCTCCTGACTTCAAATAAAGTCTCTGTACCACGTACCTTCTTCCCAACCCCTGTGACCTTCCAGGCTGTCTTCCCCCAAGCTTTCTTTTGTATGTTGCCTTTTCCTCATTAGAATATAAGTCCTACAAGGGACTTTTTTTTTCTTTTTCTTTGTTTTTATATACTCATAGTTTATCACAGTACCTGGCACATAGTGCTAGTAAATAGTAGATACTTAATGACTGTTTGCTTCCTTCTTTGATTTCCTTCAAATGTAACCTATTACTCTATATTTTGACTTCTTTAATTTCTCTCCCTTCTCTCTGAAGAGAACCTGGTCTCTCTCAAAATTGGAAGCTAGAAGAACAAAGATCACCACTCTACCAAACTCTCACCAAATCCATTATTCACATAGGCACATAAAGTCCAATGTTTTCCACAAATTTAGAGTGCTATGCAGATAGGTTTAAACCTCCGATTACACAAGAAAAAACAAAATTCTGTGCCAAGTACTTGCAAGGAAATGGGGTCAACCAGGCTTTACAAGATTAAAAAGCTTTACACCAGTGGTCATATTCAAAGAGAAATAGGAGTCTCTAAACTACAGAAAAGTAGGCTGTATGTGGGCTGCATATTGATTTTAAGATGTAATGTTATCTATATTTTATTATAGTCATTTATTTTATTTTTATATTTATATTATTTAAATGTTTTCCTTTACTTTTTTATCTGGTTGGGGCAACACATATTGGCAATGTGTGTGTGTGGAGGGAGAAGGTCTTACGGTCATATGTTTGACACCTCTGTTATTTATTATGTGTATCATTAAAAATATCTATTAAAATGCAAGCTAATAAACTATTTTCAAAACTTAGATAAAGTTCAAAGACTTTGACTTCAGGAGGCCATTAGATATTCTAAAGTTGATCGTGTTTTTTCTTATATTTTCATACAACCTTATTGTGAATATTTTGACAATCTGATCTTTTGAAGATTAGAATTTAAGTGTCTTTTTGGTAATTTAAACTATTTTTTATTTTTACATATATGTATAATTCCCCAAACATCAGCAGACTAGTAGAATATATCAATGATGATAGTTTTAAAATAAATTTTCATTGCTATCTCTTATTTCTAAGACACCTAAATTTCCTTCAGTATCTTTTCCTCTAATCTCCCCTGGAGAACCATCTCATATTACAACAACAAAAAAATAATATTTAAAAAGAAGGTTAAAAAGTCAGCCAAATGGCTTAGATTCTTACAGTCTAGACATGGGTTTAGATTCTTATAATCTAGCCAATAGCTTACTAATGTTCAGACTCCTTAAGAGTCTGCCCAATATGATGGATGTTCTAATAAACCTTGTCTTTGGCTGAAAGAAAGCTTGGGTCAAATTCTTTCAGACAGGACTCATATGTTGTGATCTTGGGGTCCCAGCACCCCTGAACCTCTAAACCTCATCATTTTGGTGGCCCATATGAGGAAACTGCCTAACCTCAAGTTCTTCTCTAGCCAAGACTAGAAGGTATGTAAGCCTTCCCCCTCCTACCCCACCCCTTTCTTGCTCTGCAGTTGGGGTCGCTCTTCAAGCACCAAGGCTTGGAGGAACTTTTCAGACAGACAGTTATGAGGCTGTCTTGAACTGGGCCTGATACTCTCAGGCTCTAGGTCCACTGGGTCAGTTTGAGGCGTTCCACAGCATAGAGGACAAGGACAGAAGCATTATCCAGAAGTGTATGCCCAATTCTGTCAGTTCTCCAGGTGCTAGAGAATTGGGGAAAACTGCAGTTGCTTTTTGGTTCCCTGAGGCTTACTTACTCCCTTCCCTCCACACCCTTGAATTCTCCTTCATGGAGGTTACAGGGGAAAATTAGAACAGGTAAAAATATCTTGGCAGATTCTAAAGCTTTGTGATTGACCATTAAGCAGTTTTGAAACTCCTCCTTACAACCCTGGTCACTCCTTTCTCCCACTCCCTTCCCTTGAGTCAAGAGAGTATGTTAACCCCTCTCATAGGAGAAGAGGGTGTCACCCTTTACTCCTCACCTTTAATTTTCCTCTCTCCCACCTGACAAAGGTGGGGGGAGGGGAAGCAGCTACAGCCTGGGTCCCACTGACAATGGCCTTGGGCCCTAGGGCAACCTTTGCCTGGAAGCATCACCCAGGTTCAGCACATCCTTCTTAAGGTAATGAAGCTAGCCTCTGAACTTGGGTAAGCATGCTCTTTTAAATTTGTAGTTTTAACTGTTAATGATGAGATGCTAATTCTCTGTATAAAGTAATTTGGAAATGAATTTAACAAAATTGAAGTCACCTGATTGGTAATGGATTTGTTTCAAATTGTTTCAAATTGGTGAACTTTTTGTATAGGTTATGACAAGCAACTTTTCATAACTTGGTTACCACTAAAATAATTTGGCTATTGTTGGTTATTGTTTTAATGTGTAAACTAGCCAAAAAGCTTGTTTGGGTTATGTATGGCTTGCTGAGAATTTTCAAGTGTATAGAAATCTCTAATGATTGACTTTTTATGCTAGGACAAATTTAAATTTGAGATGTAAATCCTAGAAAAGTTTTCCTAAACTGTGATTAGTAAAACTTGCTGTTTGAGGAAAAAGCTCATAGGATTTTATTTTGAGTTGTCTGATAGATCATAATCCATTGATAATCAATAATATCTGAAAGAAATGCCACAAGCTACTCAGAGAAGGTGAAACTGGTAGAAGTCAGCATCAAGAAAAGCTGAGAAGACAATTTTAGCCTCAGTCTAAGATGGGATCCTCCTTGCTCGGTTTCCTCATTATGTTCCTTTGAAGGGGAATGTTACCCACCTGGCTATTCCTGAGTCTGGCTATGAGGTGGATTTGATACTGCATGGTTGGAAAACTGAAGCATCTGAATCCAAACAGAGCTAAGGATGTTTCATCCTCTCAAAGTTGGGCCCTAAATCTAGTCTCTGCTTTATGTCTGGGCCCTGCAGTTTTTTCTGTCAGATTTGTGTCTTCTAGACTACAGGTCATTCACCTACAGTTGGTAGGAGACAGCAGATACCAGCCAATGTCCCCCCATCATTCCCTGGGTGCAGCCTATGCTCAGTTCCAGTCAACCTCCTCTTTGGGACCCCCTGGAGGCAGGGACAGCTCTAAGTCCCTTGCCAGCAGGAAGCAGTTTCAGAAGCCGAGACCTTCGCCTTTACCCCAAAAGAATTTGGGTCCCATTTGTTTGAAGGGGGAATGATGGGGTTGGGATCTAGACCCCAAAAAGGAAAAACCCTGGTCTTCCCCACATGGCCAAATCTCTGGTTCAGCTAAGGCTATAATCCCATCAACTGGCCTTTCATTGTGGACCTCCTTATGGCCCCAGGCCACTTCCCAGCCATAATCCTATCTAAGCTCCATTCTCCCTTGGCCAAGTGGTCCAGTTCCCTAGAATTCTATTACCTCATAGACTGCTTGGCCACTCCTAGATCCCTCCCATAGTCTTTCTGTATATAAAGTCCATCTTGTCTCCATTAAGGTACTTAGATTCTTATAATCTAGCCAATAGCTTACTAATGTTCAGACTCCTTAAGAGTCTACCCAATATAATAGATGTTCTAACAAACCTTGTCTTTGGCTGAAAAAAAAAGTCAGCAAAATGTGCTCACATTGTATCTCTGTCACATTTTTGTAATTCTCACAATATTTCAAACTTTTTCATTGTTATTATATCTATTATGGTGATCTGTAATCAATTAACTTTGATGTTACTATTGTAATTGTTTTGGAGTGCCACAAATCACACCCATATAAGATGGCAAACTTAATAAACGTTGCATGTGTTCTGACTGCTCAAAAAAAAATTCAGCAAAATGAAATTATACATTGAAACAATCTGAAAAATATGCAATATTTACAAAAATCTGTCAGAGAATTTTTTTCTTCCCATTCATTACATACTTCATCCTAAATGCATGATTTAGAAGTTATACCTATAGGAGAGACAGTGAGAATAGAAGTATTGCCTTGTTATATGTTTTATTCTTGATTTATATTGTGGGTCCAGTTCTACACTCAACTCTCCTCCACATTATCATTTTCTTTGCCATTTGCCATGAAATCTCTCTGTGCCCATGCCCTCATACCCTTCTGCATGCTGGTGGCCTCTGGTAGCTCTGGCTTCACTTCTCCTAAGGCAGGATGCTTTCCATAGGAGCACAACACCCTTTTAGAGGTGGTAGTTGTTATGAATACCAGATCCTTGCAGATTGTACCCATAAAATTTTCCCATCTCCCATTATAAAATATCTCTCCCCCTTCCCACCACTTAATCAAGGTCCCTCCCCCTTTATTTCTCCTTCACTTTTCCACCTCACTTATTCTCCTGAAGCCCTTTTTCTTGGGAGATCATAGGAGCTATTTTCCCTTCATAATTACCATTAAAATGATTGAGATTCATCACACATACCTTTCTGTCTTCTATCTTCCCTCTCCTCTTTCATGTACCTTGCATTCTGCAAATTTGCACCACAAAATACAGTGGCTGAAGGAAGGTTATGAGGTTTTAATTCATGGAGTTTCAAGACTGTTCCTTCACTATCACTTCACCTATTTCTTTAAGTTACATTTTCACCTTTATTTCTTTGTGTATTTTTTAAAAAGAAATAGCTTGATTGTCCCATTATTTTTTTTAACCCCAAAGGTGTTTTTATCTTTCTAGTTGTCTTTTTCTTCTCTTTTTAATAGCCTTTAGAAATGGGGTAATTTATTATTTTTTATATTTAAATTTTTATTTAAATTTTAAATTTCCCTTTTTTGTGTATTTGTATTTGCCTTTTTTGTTCTCCTATAGTTTGAGATTTTGCAAATCTGATAATCTGATGTCTTTTTTATAGGAAATTTTCAAAAGGGTCATAGGATTTAGTTATGGATATTTAGTTTAGGACATTGGGCCCAAATGCCTCCCTTTACAAAATGTGAATACTATGGCTCATTCATTCATTTGGCGAGAATTAAAAGACAAAAATCAAATTATTTCTCATCTCAAGGAACTTACAAGTGCAGGAGGGGGGAGGGAAAGTGTGGATCTACATAGAAAAGTGAAATAAAAAATATAAACAAAGTAAGAGCATTGTTTGGGTAACACTGCTGCTAGGTTGGTTTATATTAGAAACTACATTGACTGGAGCCCAAATATGACATGCCATGGTCTTTTAAGTAAGTATAAGAACTAGCTATGGTTATTATTTAGGGCCTGGTCATAAGTAGAGATCTAAAGAGGAGAATTGTCACTTGGTTCAGAAGCTTACGCCCATATAATTTGTGTTGAAAATTGAGACAATATGATGTCCCAGTTTGTTTCCAAGGAGCAAAACACAATTACAGTTTTGTGGGAAAATGTTGTTGTTCATAAAATATTGGGGAAAATGAAAAGTTATTTGAGGATATCAGAACTGAAGAAAAAAAAATGAAAATTAGATGCACAAAATCCTAATGCAAACAGAAATCCAAATGACACATTAAAAGTTGCTGCTATGTAGAAAGGAAAATCAAATGATATATCAGAAGATATATATGTATATATATATATAGATATATCAGAAGATATATATGTATATATACATAGATATCAGATATAATCAGAAGAAGATTAACAAAAGACTGTTAAGAACCACTGTGTTTCAAAATCAAGAAAGATAATTATCAAAAAAGATATTGCTATGAAAACAAAATAAAACAAATATTGTTTCTATAATTAAGGATCTGGTTCAAATTTTGATAATTTAATTATACAGGCATGCTGGTGCTCATCAGAAGTCAAGATATATCCCCCAGTTGTATCTCAGTTAAAAGCAAAAAATTAAATCAAAGGGGAATAAAAGTTCCAAAACTAACAAGTAAGGACTGAATTTCAAAGCAACATCTTCCAACCCTGATGAAATTGTAGAGAGAGAAAACAGATTATATTACTATGGAATTGTAATAAGCAATATAAGTTAATAAAAAGTGTTGTTACAATTACTTAATACTAAAATAATTAGAAATTTAAAAACAAAGGTAAAGAGTATAAGAAATATTAAGGTAGTTGTTAGTTTTACTCTATACTAGCCACAGCACCAAGAAAATTTGGAGAGAGAATTGCTTCCGTAATCAAACATAAATTCTATACTGGCAAATATGTGATAAATACATATATATATATTTGCACAATTACCATATTTCACTGTATTTTATGCTAATCATTAAGGCTTGCAAAATGTATGTATACTTACACACATACATTGTAATATTGTATTGTATTAATGTATTACTCTATATGTGAAATATATGTAAGTCTACTTGCTGATATAACTGTATGTGATAATATACATGGCTAAATGTGAATATTTACTTTTGTCTATGTATTAATTGTCTGGAATAAAAATGGTGTGTAAAGAACAAAAATGTTTTGCATAAAGCAAGGCATTTATATTGATAGTCAAATGATGTGGGATATTGTTAGTGTTATGAATGTTTTTATGCCTAATACTATTAGAAAATAAAACATTTTGTTTTGATGTACAGTACTAAAATATGTGTATAAAGAAATACAGCTTTCAGGTGGGGTTTTGGATAATTCAGGAAAGTGATCTGTAGTGTAGATATGATGACTCAAAACCCATTATTAACAATGTAGAATGATGCTTCACTTATGTCAAAACAATTTAATGTTATAATGAAGTAGAGAAATATCTCTTATTTATCAAAAACTAGAGAAATGGGTGTAAAGAAGGAGAGTTTCAAGGACAGAGAGAGAGAAAGAGAGAGAGAAAGAGAGAGAGAGAGAAAGAGAGAGAAAGAGAGAGAGAGAGAGAGAGAGAGAGAGAGAGAGAGAGAGAGAGAGAATTCTGTGTTGGAGACCAGAGTTGCAAAATACAATGTATACCTTAGCTAATCTTAATGTACATATTTATGACTAAAATTTTTTTTCTTATAGGATTATCAATTTGATAAGGCATATTTGAAGAGTTAAGCCTTTTTAAGTAAAAGGTGAATTAGTAGGTTTCAGGAAACTCTTCTTTAAACTCTTGAGAGCAGCACAATAGCTGCCTCAGCAGCAGAAGAGAAATTAGAATTTCAAGAGGTATGTTAGAGACACCTTAGGCATGCTGAAAATTTGCTGCATTAGAGCTGTGGCAGTTCCAAGCAATTAGCTGAGAAGGCTTCAATTAAGTAATTGCTAATTGGTCGGAGAAAGTGTAGAGTTCATTGGACAGGAGCTACAAGGACAGGTATCACTATTCAATGCTACCTAGAACTGAAGAATTGTGAAGCATTTCATAACAGATTGTTGCTCTCTGGTACTGCTTCTGGCTTGAGGAAGAAAACCGGAGGAGGCTTTGCCATGGTTTTGGTATCCTATTGTTGTTGTTGTTCAGTCATTTCAATCTTGTTTGACTCTTTTTTTTTTTGGCTAGACAGTGGGGTTAAGTGACTTGCCTAGAGTCACACAGCTAGTTAAGTGTCAAGTGTCTGAGGCTGGATTTGAACTCAAGTCCTCCTGACTTCAGGGCCAGTGCTCTATCCACTGTGCCACCTAGCTGCCCCTTGTTTGACTCTTCATGACCCGACTTGGTATCCTGATGAGCTTTTAAATAGTACACCTGAGCTGTGTGGCTGAGAGCTCCCTTCTGATCGGCCAGTGCAGCATCTAGGGAACTATAGAGGTTAATCTGGTCTGTAATGGTCTCTGTGGCCTAAAGATAGACAGGCTGATATGCTTTGCAGTTCTATAGATTAAAGGAGACTGTCATATTCACATTGAGTTCACCCTTTCTCAACACTTTTTTAAGGGTTGTAATTATTTGACTGAGCTTGTAATAGCTATATTCAAGACAAGAGGAGAGGAATAGTTTCTTAACCAAAGAGTGATGAGGATCAATAGTAAAGCAGTAAGGAGAGAATCAGTTTTTAGTAGTACAGTTATTCCTGACTGAACCAATATCAATGAAGCCTGTAGTTTAGATCTGTGAGATATCCTAAACACATGAATGTCCACATCTCATTTTCTTCCTTGCAGATTCTTATAAGTTTGTACATGCTCTTTGCCATAGCTACTAAGTATATTGGTGGAAATGCGTGATCCATATTTAAATATGCACTGTGATTTATTTTTATTATTTTTGTATTTGTTTTAATATTTTAGTATTATACACACATGTATGTATGTATATCTATGTGTATATGTATATGTATATATATACATGTAATTTTTGCCTAATTGTTAAGTAAATGATAATGTTTCAGATCTGTGTCCTCATTGTGAGGCTGGTTGTATATATTAAAAATACATTGGATGGGGTTCTATAACGAATGGTGAATATGGGAAGTATATTTGCTCTCAACAGAATTATCTTCAACATACTGAGAGAGCTGAAATCTAACCATGTGGTGATGGCCTCTCTTTTTCTGGGAACTTAAACCTGCTAGTGTGAGAGTAGGTGGCAGTGAGTTAACCAATAACAGGAAAAAAAATGAGGATGTCTTACTACCTAGGTGATCTCTAAGGATGGTTGTTTTAGAAGTAGTGACTATAATTAAGTTGTCTATTGTGTTTGGTTGTATTATTAAGAACAAGGGCAGCAATCACTTAAAATGACTAAACTTGGTACACAAACCTAATAATAAAGGTTTGTCTCTTTGTCTCAAATAAAAAAAAAACATTGTCTCTTCGACATGAATAGCTTCTTTTTCAAGAATATGAGAATCTTTTAAAAAATCTATTAAGGTTAAGGAGCAGAGAGTCTGAGGCTAATGGTAACTTACAAGATTAAAGACCCCCCCAAAATTAGCTAGAAACCCTTTAAGTCTCTCTGTCTCTCTGTCTCTCTCTGTCTCTCTGACTCTCTCTCTCTCTCTCAGCACTGTCTTCCAAGGCATAATCATAAAGTCTGAAATATGAGTACACTTTAAGTATGAGAAAACTTGGAGAAGGAGCAATTTCCATAATTTTTTCTTCATCTACCCCAGAACCCACAGATAGTCACAGTCTCCTAGGCCAAGGCAAGGGGCTATCATTCAATCATGTGTTCAAGGTTATAGCTGATTGTTTACATTGCTTCCTCTATAGTCATTGATGCTGGTCTTACATTGTCACTTCAGCTAAAAGTTTCTCAGAGCTGTTAGATAACTCTATCCTCTGTTGACTCCCTTTCTTCTTAAAGTTGTGGTACTGCAAATATATTTTTAATAATTCAGGCATTCAACTATATAAATTACTATTTGAATATAGCCTGTTATTTGTATGCTTCAGTTGCTATCATGAATATATCACAATGACATATGGATTATGTCATTTGAACAGAATGGCTCACATTTATATAGAACTATTCTTCACACTAATCTTGTGAGTTTGGTCATTATCCCCATCTTACATATTATACTAAAAACCTGAGAGGTTAAGTGAATATTTTGTGGTCTCAAAGCTAGAAAGTGTCAGAATTATACAGCAACTAAATCTTCTGACTCTCATCACAGTGCTTCTTCCAATATGCCAGCTTGCTTCTTATGGTGTGATAATGATAATAATAATTAGTGACATACTTTCCTTCAAATCAAAAAAATATTCAGTACATCAACATGCATTGAGTAAACATATTGCATTATCACACTGAACTAGGTGAAATGAAGAGGTATCACATGAAAAGAAATTCAGTTTCAAATCTTTATTCAATTGTTGCCATGTATAAAAAAAATCATAGCTCCATCCCCAAAACTTATTCAACACATATTGCATTTTTCTATTGAGCAGCATTATTTGGTAGTACATTTAGTATAATTCCTTGATTATTAAGAAAATTTAAAGATTATTTTTAATTATTCTTTTAACAAAAGATCTACTTATAACTTAATCAGTAATGTATACCTACTATAGAAATTCATTACTTTCTATATTCTTTAAAACATGCATATGTGGGACAAAAACTGTTGGGAAAACTGGAAAATAGTATGGAAGAAACTAGGCATGGACCAACATCCAACACTATATACCAAGATAAAGTAACAACGGGTATGTAATTTAGACATAAAGGGTAATGCCATAAGGAAATTAGAGAGCAAGGAATAGATTATCTGGCAGATTATTGAAGAAGGGAAGAATTTATGACTAAACAAGAGGCACAGAACATGATGAAATGCAAAATGGATAATTTTAATTACATTAAATTAAAAAGATTTTACACAAACAAATCCAGTGCAATCAAGATTAGAAGGAAAACAGAAAAGCTGGAAAACAATTTTTATAGCCAGTGTTTCTGATAAAGACCTCATTTCTTAAATGTATAGAGAACTAAATCAAATTTATAAGAATATGTCATTCCTCAATTGATAAATAGTCAAAGGATATGAATAGGTAGTTTTCAGATGAAGAAATCAAAGGCATCTATAGTCATAATGAAAAAAATATATATAAATATATATTCCAAATCACTAGTGATTACAGAAATGCAAATTAAACAACTCTGTGAGGTACCAGCTCACACCTATCAGATTGGCTAATATGACAGAAAAATAAAATGATAAATGTTGGAGAAGATGTGGGAAAATTTGAACACTAATGCATTATTGAACTGATCCAATCATTCTGGAGAGCAATTTGGAACTAATTTCAAAGGGTTATAAAATAATACGTACCCTTAGATCCAGCAATACCACTACTAGGTCTGTATCCCAAAGAGATCATAACAAAGGGAAAAGAACCTATTTGTACAAAAATATTTATAGCAGCTCTTTTTGTGGTAGTTAAGAATTGGAAATTGAGGGGATGCCCATCAGTTGGAAAATGACTGAACAAGTTGTGGTATATGAATGTAATGGAATACTTTTGTTCTATAAGAAATGATGAGGAAGTAGACTTCAGAAAAATCTGCAAAGACTGCATAAGCTTATGCTGAGTGAAGTGAGCAGAACCAGGAGGATGTTGTACATAGTAACAGCTGCATTGTGTGATGAATAACTTTGATAGACTTCACTCTTCTCAGCAATACAAAGATCTAAGACAATTCCAAAAGACTCATGATGCTATCCACATTCAGAGAAAAAACTATGGAATCTGATTGCAGATCAAAGCATATTATTTTTGCTTTTTTTTCTTTCTCATGATTTTTCCTTTTTTTCCCTCATTCTTCTTTTACAACATGACTAATGTGGAAATCTATATAACCTATATCAAATTATCTGCTTTCTTGGGGAGGGAGGAAGGAGGGGGAAAATTTTGCAACTCAAAATCTTACAAAAACAAATGTTGCAAACTATCTTCACATGTAATTGGAAAAATAAAATACTATTAAGTGGGGAAAACATGCATATGTGCATATAGCCTCACTATTTATTTTGCTGTCGTATAAAGACTATTAACAAAATAAATATAGCTCTTTTGTCATATCCCTAATACATATGACTTCTAAACTTTTCTTTTGAAAATGTAGAATAAGAAATTGTTTTAAGAAATAAATATACCAAATATAGTGATATTTACTCCCTTCTGTTACCTTTTCTCTGTCCTTTACTAGTTTAAACAGTTGGAACAAATAAAGTGTGTTTCTCTTTTCCACCCCAAAGGAAAATATATGGCAAAGGGTGGAACCTGTAAAAGGAAGACAATAGAAAAAGGTTATAGGGAGAGATAACAGTGGCAAGCTAAGGAGTAGAGACTGTTGCCTTCATCTTTAACTTGAGCAACAACATTGAAAGACTGGAGTACTGTAAAGACTCATCTTAATATGACCTGAAAAATAATGATGAATTGAGCCATGAGGAGTGCTGTTATGTAATGTGTGTGTGTGTGTGTGTGTGTGTGTGTGTGTGTGTGTGTGTGTGCATGCGCATTGGCATGTGAGAGACAGAGACAGAGAGACAAAGAGGGAAGAGTCAGAGACAGAGAGAAACAGAAAATGATCTACTCTCTCTATTCTCTATCTCCTATCAAGTATCAGGGAGCAATGAAAAAAGATCAAGATAGAAATTACTAAGGAAAGCCTCAAGCCAGTCAGTAAATAAATGATTATTAAGTGCCAACTACATGCTAAGTACTGTTCTAAATGCTGAGACTAAATAAATGATCCTTACAGTTAAGGAGTTCACTGTCAAATGGGGAAGATAATTTGGAGAAAACTTTGTACAAACAAATTATATACCAGACAAATAGGAAATAATCAGCAGAGGGAAGGCTCTAGAATTAACAGGGATTGGAATATGTTTCTTGTAGAACATGAGATTGTAGGTGGGACTTAGAGTAAGCCAGGGAAACCAGAAGGCTTCCTCCATTTGAGGAATTCTTCAATTAATGAATCAAATGGCTCTGGGTCTTATATATTTTGAGAAAATAATGTCTGTTCATTCATGGAGTTGTTTTTTTTTAAATTATTCTTTTAATAAAATTAAAATTGTTCTAAATATTTTGAAATACATCCTAGCAAGTTGGCAGCCCATCATTTATTATACATTGGCATACACAGCATATTTTATGAGGATTTGAAACCAGGATCAATGTTTATTTAATAATCAGAAAGTATATTATTTTATTCATTAAATAAGTGAAAAATTAAGTAAACAAGTAAAATGTATGCATATTGTGATAATATATACTTTAAAACTAAAAGAACATGTAGCACAATTAATCTTTTTTGGGGAAAGAGGAGACAGGGAAAGATTAAATACACCTTATCTACTCATAATGCCTTTGATATTAGGGAATACGAGGCACATATTCTAGTTTTCCTGGATAGAACTTACAAGCCCAAAGAATGAAGTAGTTCTCCAACATATACCTGCACCTATTGTGTCATGACAGAATGCCTGACACAAGAATTATATATATGATTAGTTTAATTCAACATATTCATTAAAATGCATTTTCTTTGGAGGACATTATGCTACATCTGATTACTTATGTCAAGATTAGTGTTCCTTCATACAAAGCCTGGAATTTTTTTATGTTTGTGTCAATCACTCAATCAATCAAGAAGCACTTTTAAATACTTATAATTTAGCAAGCTCTGTGCTAGGCAGTGGAGACAAAGGACAAAAGTAAAATAATCCCTGTGCTCAAGGAGCTTACATTCTAATGCATATTACAAATTAATATAAAATAGTTTTGATTCAGAGGACACTAACCACTGAGAGATCAGGAGAGGCTTCATGTATTGGCTATCACTTGAACTGAATCTTGAAGAAATCTAGAGATTCCAAGAGATAAAGGTAAAGGAAGGAGGATGTTCTAGGTATCAGAGGTATCTAGGTACATTCTAGGTACAGCCAGTACATGACCCCATCTGAATAGTCATTTCCCCTTTAAGAAGGCTAAGAAAATAGACTAACAATAGGTATTAGCAGCATCATGTGTCATTATCATTCCATCTAATCTTAGTACCTCTAGTACCAAAAATTTTTTAATCAACTTTTATTAAGTTCCTACACCAACCCTCTCTACTGCTGAGGCAAACATAATGACAAAGCCAGTACTGGGATTTGAGATGTGGGTGCAGAAGTTTGGGATAATAATACCACTATGAGGAATGGAATTTAATTATAATTGGACCCTATAGGGGAAAAAGAGATAAAAGGTAGTAGGGAGGAGAGAAGAATACAAGCTTTGTAAGTAGTACTGTAAAAAAGGATGATTGGGAAGATTGAATTACTTTTATATGTTTTAAATAAAATTAAAATGAGATTAAGAATTTTGGTTTGGATGGCTTTTTTGGCTTTTACTTTACCTTCCAATGATTATTCTCATAAATTGATTATCCTCTCTAACTTTGGTTCATGAATATCTCTCTTGTTTTTAATTGGTTAAACACTTCTTTTAGACAAGAAAACCCACTCCCATGATGAAATATCCAGGGTAGCTTGTTTGTATTATTAATCATTATCAGTAAAATTATATTTTAATGGCATAGTCTATGTAGATGACCTTGGATTCTCAAAGGTGTCACCAGCAGAACAAAAGTTCTAAGCTATCTTACCAAAATAGAAAACAAACAATAACAAACATTTTGTGTTTGTCCTGGAAGAACTAGCAAAGCTAAATTTCAGAAATGCTCACCACCAGAAAGATGGTTAACAGATGGTGATTTTGGAAGGCTACAACAACTCAGAAAGTAGTCTCATATTTTGATCCAGAAGTCCTATGTTTGATTCCCACACTATGCCGCTTGAATGAATGAGTGAAAGAATGAATGAATAAAAAAGCATTCATTAAGTTATCACTAAGTGCCAGTCCACCAATAAATATTTATTAAGCATGTACTACGTGCCAGGGACCATACTAAGTGGTGAGGATATAAAAAGAGGCAAAAACAATCTCTACCCTTGAGAATATCACAATCTTAAGTGGGAGAAAACAAACAGACAAATATATACAAACATGCTATGTAGAGGAGAAATAGAAAATAATTAAGAGAGGGAAGACACTAGAATTAAGAGGAATTTTTGAAGGCTTGTTGTAGAAGATATGCTTTTAGCTGGGACTTAAAGAAAATCAGGGAAGCAATAGGAAGAGATGAGAGAAGAGAACATTCTGGGCATGGCAGGGCAGTCAGAGAAAATGCCCAGAGCCCAGAGAGGAGTGTCTTGATCATGGACACAACCAAGAGGCCAGTGTCAATGAATCATATTGGGAAGTAAGATATAAGAAGACTGGGAGGGGTAGAAGCAGGCTTAGCTTTGAAAAGCTTTGAAAGACAGAAGATTAATAGAGTATTTTGTATTAGATCTTAGAGGCAATGGGGAACTTTGGAGTTTACTGAGAGTGGTGAGTAAATGTCCAGACCTGTGCTATAAGAAAATAAGTTTAACGGCTGAAAGGAGAATAGATTGGAGTAGGGAGATAATGAGGCAGGAAGACCAACCATCAGGCTACTGCAATAATCCACATGTGAGGTGATAAAAACCTGTACCAGCGTAGTGTCAGTGCCAGAAGAAAAGATATATATTGGAGAGACATTGCAAAGGCAAAATTGACAAGCCTAGGTAAAAGTTTGGACAGAAGGGGTGAAAGATAGGAGTCCAGGATTACTCTGAGATTGTGAGTCTGGGGGACTGAGAGTGTCAAACTCTGAAAATAAATAACCAAAGACTCACAGGTTATAGGTAAAAAGCCTTTTTTATTCCACTGGAGGAGGGAAACCACATGTGTGCTTGGATCTCCTCTTGGAGGAGACCCACTGAAGTGAGGTTAAATCTTGATACACACGGTAGTGGCTAGACAAAGAAACATACAGTGAACTGGAGCTATGGCAATGAGGAGGTAACAGCAACAATGAGGCAAATTTGATTCATAGAAGAGCTTCATGACTGGAATATGGTTCCTGCAAGTGGTTGCCCAAGCTCTGGGCCCACCTGGGGCTGGTGGGAAAATAATTCAGTGATTTTGCTGTAGTAGAGTTCATCCAGAGGGTGAGCACTAAAGATTGCTGTTGGACCAAGCTCAGTGCACAGCTTGCTTGCTAGGCCTTAGCTCTGGAAAACAGGGTGTCTCCTAATAGTAAAATGAGAGGGGTGGTCTTGGCATGGGAATCCTGATGAGAGGTTAGTAATATCCTCATTAGTAACAACAAAGTTGGGAGGGGAAGGGTAGGGAAAAAGATAATGAGTTTCATCTTGAACATTTTGAGTTTAAGATTTCTGCTAGCCATTTAAATCAGAATGTCCAATGGAGATATGAGATTGGAGGTCAGCCAAAAGATTGAGGCAAGTTAAATGGATTTGAGAATCATCAGCAAAGAGATGATAACTAAATCTATGGATAATGATGAGATCATTAAGTAAAACAGGATAGAAAGGAAAGAGAAGAGGGTCTAGGACACAACCCTGAGTGAGACCTATGGTTAGACAGTGTGGTCTTGAGGAAGATCTAGCAAAAAAGAAAGAAAAAGAGTAGTCAGGTAGGAGGAGAACCAGAAGAATATGGTGTCCCAAAAATTTAGAGGGAAGAGATTATTAAGGAGAAGAATGTGATCAACAATGTCAATGTCTGTAGAAAGGTTAAGGAGAATGAAAATTGAGAAAGGACCACTGGATTTAACAACTAAGAGATCATTGGTAACTTTGGAGAGAGCAGTTTCAGTGGGATGATAAGATTGAAAGTCTGATTATAAAGGATTAAGAAGCAATTCAGAGGAGATAAAGTGGAGACACCTATTGTACACTGCCTTTTCAATGAGTTTACTCACAACAGACAAAAAAGGTACAAGGTGATATTGAGGATGGAAGGATCAAGTGAGTGTTTTGTTTCATTTTGTTTTTTCAGGATGGAGGAAATATGGGAATCTTTGCAGGCAGTAGGGAATAAGCCAGTAGACAAAGAAAGAGTAAAAATAAGAAATAAAGTAGCAGTGACAGATATGACGATATGTTGGAGGAGATAGAATGGTATTGCTTGAGCAAGTAGATGATCTAGCCTTGGTAAGGAGTAAGGTGACCTCATCATGTAAGACAGTGAAGGAAGAGATAGTAGCATAATGCAAATAATTACTATGGGGAAGAAGGGAGAAAAAGGAACTCATAATAAATAGCCTCAATTTTTTTTTCCTGTAAAATAGGGGACTAGGTTCTCCCCAGATAGTGTGTGAGGATAGATGGATAAGATTTGGATGAGCTATGGTGATGGGTTGGATAATGAGTTAATAATATCTAGCATTAGCAAGGTCCCCTTTGAGGTTTTGTAACAAATTTGTAGTGGATCCCTTCAGAACTGTTCGGTGATTTTCTACACTTTCATTCAGCTGCATGTGTGTAGGAATAAAGCCAACAAATGGTGGGAATTATTCAGTGGTGAGACTGACTAGGACATAATTCATGAAATGATAAGGGGGCTAAGGATTCAAAAGAAAAGGACTACATAGTGTTGAATTGGTTCACAAAGGGGTCAAGATGGGGAAGAGAAGAGAATGGCTAATGCAGGAAAGATGGCCTAATATGGAATATTTAAAGTGTCAAGAGATTGGAGGTCTTGCAGTGGATTTAGAGTAGATTTTTTATGGAAAAGCAGAAGGAGAGGTGAAAATCCTCTAGAGATTATGGTTGGATAAGGGGATCTGAGAATTCTCGAGTTTGGAGGTGATGCATTTGTAGGTGAAAGCAGCAGGATATGATCATTATTGTGTGTGGCTGAAATGGAGTAATAGATTATGGAAAGTGAGTTGTTTGAGGAACTGAGTAATTAAGGTCACTGAGGGAGTCAATATATATTTTGAAGTGCCCTAATATGAGGGCACAAGTTGGGGAGGAGAGAAAAATTGTGAGCCATATGACAAACTCACTGAGGATGGAATGGGAGCAGCCTAGAGTTCTGTAGACAACAGTTACCAGGGTGGTAGATATGGATAGCACTGTGCTAAACACTGAGTATATACATATAAAAGCAAAAATAGTATTTTCCCTCAAGACCTTACTTTATAATGGTGGAAACAATTCAGATAGGGAAGCAGTGTGAGGGAGGGGTCTTTTAGTTTGTAAAGTTGGAGGTTTGCTGAAAGGAATGACAGGAGAATAAATTTACACACTCTTTACAGTAGCAATGGCAGTATTGATTTGACTATGGTTTCAAAATCAGCAAGTGGAGGTGAGAAATTAAGGTTAGATCTAGATATAATGGCCAACTGAAGGCACTCACCAAGCAGGACTCATGCTTCTAGGGCAGGAGTTCCAAAGATGAAAGTTTTAAGCCATCTAAGACATGTTCTCTGTCCTGGGAGGTAAGGTAGCTGGTAAAAACTTTCATGTCAGAAACCAGGCACTCACCAAATCATGATAGCAGGTACCTTAGGTGAGAATTCCAGAACTAAAAAGTTTAAGTCCTCTAGACCATCTGGTCTGGGTGGAAAGGTGGATGGTGATAGCGATGGCCTGTGAAACCTTGGCAAGTCACTTAACATCTCTGGGCCTTAGTCTGATCATCTATAATATCAGGCAGTCAGACTTGATTCACTCTGAAGTCCCATCTCTAAAACCTTGGTTTATGAATTAAGGAGTCAAAGAGTTGCAATCTATGTTGTTAGAACAGAAACACTGATGAACTGATGGTTCTTTTGAAGCATTCAAGAAACATGGACCATCATTTATCATTAACATCAATAACATTCAATCACCTATTATCTGTCATCCAAAAATGTGCTCTTAAAATCCATCATTATGCTTTAGGTAGCAAGGGAGGAAAAAGTCAACTGTGAGATTCAAGGTTTGCCTGTTACACATACTAACCATATGACCATAGATGTCAATAAACTTCTGAGTATCTTGAGCAATACTTCCAGACTGCAAGTTTCAGACTACTTTGCCAAAATGCACTAGTGGAGCATTTACACAGATAGAGTTTCTCATAAAGCTGAAACCCAGTTGTAGATCATGAAGAGGGAGGAGAGGAGAGGAGATAAAAAGTATGTGACCTTATATTGTATTTTTCTTGAGCACTTGGTGTACCCTCTGTTTACTTGGTATGTGTCTTATCAATTCAGCTATACATGTACTTATTGTCTTCCCCATTAGAATGTAAGCTCCTTGAGAACAGGGACTATTTTCACTTTTATTTTTATTTCTAGCACTTAGCATAAAGTCTAGAATATACTCAGCTTGTAATAAATTATTTTTGATTGATGACTTAAGTGAATAAATGATTTAATGAAAATTGGAAGAGTAATCCTGAATGAGAGTCATTATTTTTGCCTCAAATACTTAAGAATGGTGAATGATTTACTAGCAAAGCACTTTACCATGTTCCTGTCTGATATGAGGCTAATTCCACCTTCCTTATCAGAAGGTACTACATTTTCATTTATTATCAAAAGATATATATGTATATATACATAATCTATATTATTTAGTTTATGTGTGTGTATACATACAGTAAATATTCACTACTTGAATCACTCAAAAAGTCTATCAACACCTGATATATATGTGTATTTATATGCATATATACATATGTACATACACACACAATCACAGACATATTAGATATACTCTTAGGATAATTATTTTTAAAAGAATCTGGTGGGGGGTCATTAATAACAATTCATTGCTTAGCTCAAAAGAGATATATGAAGATTAAAACATCCCCATCAAAAAAGAAATAAAGAAAAAAAAGAAAAAATATTAATAGACATTTTCAGAGCACAGATAGATAAGTTAAAACATCTTTGATGTACTTTTGGGAAAAAAGAGATCTCATTTAAAAAGTAATAGTAAAGGCTGACAATCTCTGTACACCACTCATTTTGTCAAAAGTAATCTGCAGTAGTTTATCACCAGACAAAGCCTAAGAAATGGCTAAGATTCAAAAGACAATCAAAAGGAAATCTACAGAAAACATTCACATAAATTTACCCAACAATATCTTAATTATCTTGTTAATTCCAGCATCTTCCTTTTGTTAATTATTACCTATTTTCCTGTTTGTAGCTTGCTTTGTATATATTTATTTTCATGTTGTCTCTCCCATTAGATTGTAAGGTCCTTGAGGGGAGAAGTTGTCTTTTGCCTCTTTTTTGCATTCCCATTGCTCAGCACAATGCCTGCCACATGGTAGGTACTTAATAAATGTTTATTTAATTGAATTGAACAAAAAAAATCCATAAAAATGGCTAAGTTACATCTATGTTTATAGAAATGGATGGGGTTTATGATAGCAATTCAGCATCAGGTCATTGCCAAAAGAATTTGTGGTCAGTAATTCAGTTGACAAAAACACTTATTAAGTATTTACTACCTTACTAGGTGACACAATGAATAAAGTGCTGGGCCTGGAGTAAGGAAGATTCTTTTCATCAGCCTCAGAAGCTTACTAGCTGTATAACCCTAGGCAAGTCACTTAACCCTGTCAGTTTCCTTATATGTAAAAGAAGTTGGAGAAGGAAATGACAAACCAACCCAGTACCTTTGCCAAGAAAGTCCCAAATGGGGTCACTAAGAATTGGACACAATGGAAAGGACTGAACAACAACGACCATACTACATGCCAGGAATTGGGCTCAACATTGACAATACAAATACAAGAATAAATGACCATACCTGCCCTCAAGACATTTATATTCTAATGAAAGAAGATACCACATAAAATGAAGCTGAAATGGGAAGGGAGAAAGAGAAGGTACTCAGCTAGGGACATGGGCAGAGTTTGGAGTAGAGCCTCGCTCCAGAAGAGTGAGACTTGGCTGAACTGGGCACTCTTCTTAAAAGGAGGTTCTAAGAGGAGCCATGGCTACAGGGAAGGAAGGGCACTTAAAATGTGTGCATTCTGAAGTTGGAGAGAATTTCCAGAATTCCCAGTTGGAGAAAATCCAGAATGCAGCCTAGAGAGATAGAAGTTTATCCTTAAATCCAGAATCATTTTTCAATGCTTATTCAACAAAGTACTGGAAATTGTTCACGTACTTTAGACTGAAAATAAAACTGAGTACCTACTAGATACCAAGAACGACATGATAAAGTTGCTTTAATTATATACCTAAAGCTTGCTATCTTTTTATGATGTAACAGATGACAAATCTGCATACTGCAAACACAAACTCCAAAATATCCTTGAGAATTCAGCAAATAAACTATATTGGCAGTGAAGCCCCATTACAGACAGAACTGTTGTTAGATGTTGTCATATCAAATACTCATAATCTCTAGACTACATGGAACAAAAAATTTTAAAATATAGAAAACAAGCAAGAAAAATTAAAACCATATGGGAATTGGAGGAAATATTTGCCATCTCTACCATTCTGTCTGATCTTGGAGCTGTCACAAAGACGCTTTCAATGAATCTACAGAAAATAAACTTACATTCAAATATTCTTATTCAGTTAAAAAATATTATTTTATACACATATTCAATAGTCAGTTTCTCAGTTTCATTACATGTCTTTCCACTTCCTTTTCTGATCAAACATGTCCTTGATGATATATTTATTTCATTTAAGGTCATGAGATTTGACCTAATTTCCTCTTCTCTATGGTCTTTTGGTCCTTCTAAAGTTATGATCCTTCTGAGATGCTAGTACAAGAACCACACACAACTATGTCATATAAAAGAGAAAATATTGGTGTAAAAAGGTCATATTTGTGGCATCTAACATCTGAGAATAACTAAAAGTATTTCACAGTTTCCCAAATGTGACCCAAATTGCTTTGTTTTCTTTGTTTCTAGGCCCAATGTGCATCTACCACGCCTGTCCAAGATAATTGTACTAATGGACAAATCCAATGGCCTGTACACCCAACTTCACAAATACAGTGACTACATGTAAGAGGATTAGCAATTCCCCTCTTCCCCCTTTTTTTTTCAAACCCAAAGTAATACTTCAATTGAAAACTTATTCACAGATAAATACAGATATAAACACAGCACAGATGATGGCCTCAGAGACTTGAAATCCAAGCCAATTCAAGATAAAATTAAATGAACAAAGATAGCCACACAGAAACCTCAAATAAATAATATTGTTGTACCTGCCATCTTCTGATCACAAGGTTTACTTCATTTTTATAAATGGTTTTAATATGTTCTGTTATAGGTCTTTCTCTTTTTCAGTATAAGCTTTGTGTGGTACAGCGACTCTAACACAATTAAATTCAGAGACTTCTCAAGGTCAAAGCAAAAAGTTACTCTTTATTACAAGCTCGCGAGAAGGGCCAACTACTCCTCCAGTACACTACCAGCAGGAGAGAGGTGAGGCACAAAGGACAAAGCAAGGTTATACATCTTAATGTAAACAAGAAACTCCCACCCTGCCACTATACCTTACTCCCATTGGCTGAGAGGCAGGCTTACATTCTAGGTGCGAAAATCTTTCTCATTCCCAAAGAACAAGGAAACAGGGTATAGCCAATCCAAACATACATGTCCTTATTTAGTATACCTAATGCTGACGTGACAGTGGCAATCAGGAGGGAGTTTTTAGGGCCAAATTCCTATACGTTTAGGTAATTTAAACTTATGGCCTGTCACTTTCTGTGTGATGTTGGACAAGCCCCTTAAATTCTCTGAGTCTATAACATGAGGGAGATAGACCAGATGACCTTTAAATTTCCTTTCATATCTAAATCCATAATCCTAAACAAATTTAATCAGAACAGAACCTTTCTTTCTGTGTGGTATTGGCGACCACCCTAAATGAAACAGCAGTCAAAGTCAGAGTGCAGAAAGAGTTTTATTCTTTCTCATGAGAAAGAGCACAGCTCTCGTCGTTCAAGTGACAGCAGTCAGGGGAGTGCGAAGTCTGTTAGTGGGGAACAAATTTTTATAGCCCTAACGCAATACCCCCTCCCCATTCCTGAACCCTTCTTCCCATTGGTTGGGTTTCAGGGTGCACAATCTAAAGGCGGCTTTCTCAGAACCTCATTTGGAAATATTTGCCTAGAGACAAAGAATCAGGAGGACTTTTGATAACCATTTAGAAGTTCTGCCTAAAGACAGATAAGCAGGAAGCCTTGGGAGGTCAGGCTAGCAGTCTTTCCCAATGTTTATCTTGCTAGAGGAGATGGAACACAGGTCAGCTCTTGCTTCTTTGGGAGTGCAAAGGGAATTTATGAGTTTTAGTACTGAGGAAACTTCATCCATCTCACTCATTTCCAATACAGGAAATTCCTTATTTAAAAAAAAAATACCTTGCAAATGTATTGACCAATTTCCATATTACTATAACAAATCCAGAGGAACAATTTTGCAAGTGAGATTTTATAGATAAGTTAGTCCCTAGAATTCATTGACTAACATGTGTATGTCAGTGACCTAGACACAAGTGAAGGAAAATCATCTACACACTTAAGGAACTTCTATTCTACATCGGGAAAACAGGTAAATTGAAAGTTACCAAATTTTACAAAGTAAATACATATATATTTGAGAGGAGAGTACTAACATTTGGGGGAAACAGATGGACCAGAAAAGAGTATAGGAGGAAAAGTTTTTAACCTAAGCCTTGAATTGAGCAAGTGAATTTAAAAGATAAAGGCAAAGATATTATGATTTGCCATTTTAAATAGCATACAGAGGAGTTTGCATCAAATGAATATGCAAAGCAATTTGTTAAACTTAAAGTGTAATATGAAAGTTGTTGATGTTATTATATTCTAGAAAAAATAGAGAATAGAAGGTTTCCAGCTGATAAAAAAATGGAGTTAGTAATTAAGAGATCTGTGGGAAAGCAGTTTCAATAGAGGGGCAGGGTATGAAGTTTTATTTTGAGGAGTGAGTGGAAGATGTCTAAATGGAGACAATTATTATGAATAGCTTAGTTTGAGGAAGTAACTAGTTCCAGGGAAAACTAATTTGTTTTCTTAAGGATAGGGTAGATGTAGGCAGTAAAGATTAGAAGGCAGGGATAATAGAAGGATGAAGGGTCAAGTAGTATGACTATCCTTGGTCAGGAGAGTATTATCTCTTCCTCTGAGAGTGGAAGGAAAAATGGAGAGAGAGGATGATTATGATAAGGGGATTTGAGATATAGAAGGAAGTTAGGAAGAAGGAATGACTCAGGAAATATTACTTCATTTTTTTTCCTGTAAATTATAAGGCCTGGTTTTCAAAATAAATGTATTTACAATGTAATCACCCTTAATTAATGATATTTGAGGAAGAGATAATAAGAAAGTAAATACAAATCTAAAAGGGACTAAATGCACATTCTCAAAGTATCCACTACAAAAGTGATTTGTTTATTTGAATATTGATTTATTTCTCCAGACTTTTGCTACTAAGGCTAGGTAGAGTATGAATATTCATTATAGACTTTGGTCATCCCTAAAAGTTTGTTGACAAAACTATGAAAATCATTCACTGTATTGTTTATCTTTCCAAATTTGTCCCAGGTTAGCATCAGCTGGGTTCCTTAACACCAATCCAATTGCCAAGTTTTACATCTTGCTTTAATAAACCTCCCACTCATTGTCCTCATTCTCCAGTAATGGGGTGTTAGTTTTTCAAATGTGTCTTCCCTGTTGTCATACTCACTGGGTATAAATTGCTCCTGGGATTCCAGAGCTATGTGTTCCTTTATTGTGTTAATGTTACCATTAGTTTTGATTGCCTCTTTAAATGCCTTCTCATGTTCTTCTGCTGAGGGTATTTCAGATTCTCATTGTAGTTTTTTTTTTGAGCAATTTTACTTTAATGTTTTGTTTGTTTGCAATGTTTTCCTGATTTTGTACAGGAGTATTTGCTTCAATTTTCCTTTGAAGTGGATTCCAGTTGTGCTATGGGTGATGTTGAAAGTGATTTTCCATCATCATAGACAGCTTTATATTTTCTTAATGGAGCTTGCTTTTAAGTTTCTAGGAGGTTATTTCCCTTATTTAGTAGGGTTTCACAAAAATAGAAAAGAACTCTTTCATTGTCTTCAGTCTTCGGAATTGTGTCATTTCTTCCTTCAGATTCTTGTCTCTTGTGACATTATTCAGAACTAGCACCAGTCACAGCTGTGACATAGCCCTGGTGAAATCTGGTTTATTTATTTCTCAAGCACTATATGAGCTTAGTTTCTTCAAAAACAAAGTCTCAAAAGTTGTTAAGAAGATTCAGAAGTGAATAAATTTAGAATTATCATTTTCAGAGAAATTTATTTCAGGAGGGCTATGGAGGTGACCAGGGAAGCTGCTGATTAACTTGTTGAGTTCTCTATTTATTGAAGAGAATAATGGACATGACCTTTGGAGTTTGGCAGTCATGAATGCTGTTATGATGCTGAGAGAATGCAGAGAACACCTCTGATCAATTCCTATTAACTGAGGCTATTTTTACCATAGACTTCCAGATCAGAGAACAACTAAACAGAATTTGTATGTGTGTGTGTGTATGTGTCTGTGTGTCTGTGTGTTTGTGTATGTAGGTGTGTAAGGATCTATCTAGCCTTCTCCCCAAGAGTGATTTGTGACTTCCTCCTAGTAAAATGTAGAAGCACATGGCAAGAACTATTATGTGCTTGACCAAGTGGTTTGAAGTTGAAATTCTTGGACTTCAAGTTCCTGTTTCTTTTGTTTTCTATGCACAAATCAGAGACAAAATACATGAATAAAAATATATAATATGTATAAATGCATGCATGTATGTATGTGTGTGTATACAATAGCAAATATGAGCCAGATACTATGCTATTCATTCAACAATCATTTATTAAGCGCTTATTATGCCCTACCCTAAGGTACTGGGTTTAATAATGTAATAATAGGGACTGGAGATAAGAATACAAAAGTGAAACAGTCATTCCCTTTAAGATGCTTGCATTCTAATAAGAGGAGACAGAACAAATAGGGATCAGGAAAGGCAGTTTGGGGCTGGAGAGTCATATGAATGGTGAGTAGAACCATGGGTGAGTAAGTATCATATCCTTTTTTATTGGCAACAGTAATGTGGATTTGATTATTGATATCAGAGCAAAAAACAGAAAAGGGAGGTTGGGAGGAAAATGTTATGTGTAGTGAGTTTTGGAGCATATGTTTAAAGCACTAAGGCCTGCTTCTTGGAGACAGAAGAATTAGTACATGCATGGACATTCTGTGTTGGCCTACTAACTGCTTAGAAGCAGTCTCTTTCCATTGGCTGGGTTGTTGTTGAATCATGTCCAGCTTTGTCACGGTGACCCAGTATGGGCTTTTTCTTGACAAAGATACTGAAGTGGTTTGCCATTTCATTTTCACAATGACAAATCAAGACCTGATTTGTAGAGATTGCTGATTTTTTTTTTTTTTGGTGAGGTGATTGGGATTGAGGGACTTGCTCAGAGTCACACAGCTAGTGAGTGTTATGTATCCGAAGCTGGATTTGAACTCAGGTCCTCCTGACTCCAGGGCCAGTGCTCTATCTACTGCACCACCTAGCTGCCCTGAGATTGCTGATTTTTCCAATGTAAATGCCTATACCGTAAGTTTAATAATGTGCTGGCTCCAGCACACTCTTGACCTTAAGTCATGTGGACCCTAACAAATGTGGGGACACAAATTGTGGGAGCTTGAACCAGTGACAACAGAACAGAGACTCCTCTAACCCCCTCAGGGTACTAGAGAACCCTGTGTGGGGAGGCTAGAAAATGAATATAATAGACTAGACCTTCATATGATTGGGCCAGAGAGTTACACATATATGAGGTATCAGAGCAGGAGTCAAGAGTATCTGGATAGGCCATGGTTCCCTGGTGGATGACTGGAAGGTAAGTGAATTATGGAATTTGATAAGCTACATGTAGTGAGTTAGATGAGTTCACGTTCACCAATTGGGGCTGCTCAACCCAAGCATGGAATTCTAGATACAAGTGGATTAACTTTCCCAGAGAATAAACGTTCCCTTCCCCAAGCAACTGAGACATTGTCAGAGTTCTTGGAGAAGCAAATGGCATTGACAGACACAAATTTGCATGAGGTTTACAGAGAGGAGAGCTATTAAAATATATATTTTTTGAACGTTGGGACTTATCTTATGAGTAATCTAATGGAGAAGCTATCTCAAGTTCAAGAAATCAATTCCTAGACTCCTACAAGTACATCACCTCTATATTTTGCTTTTGGAGAAGAAAGATGATCACCAACATGGCCTGGGAACCAACTCTAGAAGACTAAAGCCATGGTATATATGATAAGGCTGTGGAGGAATTATGGACCTTTCCAACTTTATTTGGTCACTCCACTACTGGTCCCACTTTTATTCATTGCCCTCAGCTCACTGATCAAGGGAGTTGAAATACTCCTTGCTACCCACTGGCATTTCCAGGTTCTCTCCCTCCCTCCATCAGGGTTCATGTTACTCATATTTCTGCAGTATAATTTCCAATCCCTTGACCTCTCAATTTTTTCTCCCAAGACATTTTACCTGCATTAGCCACTCTCTCCTCTTGTCCACATCTTGACTCCTTGGTGCACCAGTTCAACTCTACAATGTCCTCCTTTCTTGAAGTCCTAGCCCTCTTATCCAATGTTGATTATATCAATATATATATTGACAAGTTTCAACCTTGGCTCATTCCTACCATTTATCCCCTTTACTCCTACACACATCTTGCTGAACAATGGTGGAGAAAATGAAGTAACTTCTGACTAGATCAGAAATTGGTGTTACATAAACTCAACTGAACCCTCATTGTTGCTAGACAATGCTACTAAACCTTCCTTATAAACTCATCCCACTATCTATAGCAGCTATTCCAAACCTTTTCATCCCTCCTCAAACCTCCTATAATTGCCCCTACCTTGACTTTCTTAGCTGAAAACCTTGCCTCATACTTTACATAAAAAATGAAGCCATTTGTTATGAAATCCCTCTTCTCTTTTTCTAATGTCCTATGATTCTGATGTCTTTTGCATTTTCTCTTCCACCCAAGTCTCACATGATGAAGTGGTCCTATTCTTTATCAAGACTAAATGCTCTACTAATTAAAGAGATTACATTTCATTCTATCTCCTCAGGAGATTGCTCCATGTATCATTCTCCCTCTTTTGTTTATTTTTAATCTTTCTCCTTTTTTGGCTCATTTCCTAATGCCTACAAACATGCCCATTTCTCTCCCATCTTGAAAAAAATAAAACAAAACAACAACAAAACTTATGATCCTTCCAGCCCCACTATCATCCTATATCTTTGTAGTTAAACTCGAAAAAGCCATTTACAATCTATGCCTCTACTTTCTCTTCTCTTACTCTCTTCTTAACTCCTTTCAATCTGGCTTCTCATCTTATCATTCCACCCAAACTACTCTCTCAAAAGAGTATTACTAACGGTTTCTTAATTGCCAAATTCAATGGCTTTCCATCATTTCTCATTCTCTTGCACCTCTATGCAGTCTTTGACACTATCACTTTTTCCTCTCCCTGTTACTGTCTTCTCTCTAGGTTTTTGGTATACTTCTCTCCTGGTTCCCCTCCTACCTATTTGATCTCTCCTTCTCTGTCTTCTTTATTGGATCCTCTTCCAGATCACATCTCTCAGGGTTCTGTCCTGGGCCCTTTTCTCTTCTCACTCTGTTCTTCTTTATTCATCTCATCCCCTCCCTTGGATTTAATTGCCATCTTTCTGTTAATGATTTTCAGATCTGCCTATCCTACTGCAATGTCTCTGCTAACCTTCAGCCTTGCAAAGCCAACTGCCTTTCAGACGTCGCAAACTGGATATCCAATAGATATCTTAAATTCAATATATTCAAAATGGAACTCATTTTCTTCCCCTATAAACTCTCCCCTACTCCCACATTTGCTATTAATGAAGAGGAAACACCATCATCCAATTTGTTCAGCTCACAATCTAGTAGTTATCTTGATTCCTCACTCTCATCTTTCCCACATACAAACTAGTTGAGGTTTGTTGATTTCACCTTTGCAACATCTCTCAAATATGCCTCTTCTCTCTACCACACACCTGGATTATTACAATAACCTGTTGGTGGGTCTATCTGCCTTAAGTCTCTCCCAACTCAAATCTATCCTCCATTCATCTTTTAAGGAATTTTCCTAAAGCACAGGTCCTATCATGTCACACACCTCCTCCCCCTTTGCAATAAACTTCAGTGGTTTCCTATTACTTCCAGGATTAAGTAGAAAATGATCTGTTTGGCATTCAATGCCCTTAATAACCTAAGATCCTCCTACATTTCCAGTGTTCATATATCTTACTCCCCAACACATTCTCTTTCATCCAGTGACACTCATCTCCTGACTGTTCTACTAATAAGACACTCCATCTGCACTCCAGGAATTTTCTCTGGCTGTCCCCTGTGCCTAAAATGCTCCACCTCTTCCATTCTGCCTGCTGACCTCCCCAGCTTTCTTTAAGTCTTAAACAAAATCCTAACTTTTATTGGAAGCCTTCCCTAACCCTTCTTAATTTCCCTGTCTTCCTTCTTTTAATTATTTCCTACTGATCCTGTATATAGCTTGTGTATTTTTGTATACATGTTGTTTCTCCCATTAGATTGTAAGCTCTTTGAGGACAGGGACTGTCTTTTGCCTCTTTTTTGCATTCCCACCATTTAACACAATGTCTGGCACAAGGTAAGCACATAATAAATGCCTATTGATTGGTTGATTATTCAAATTGTAAAGGTTTGAGGTGAAATGGGATTGCTAGTTTCACAGAATTTTTCCACCACCATCACCACCCTGCTGTGTGTTTATCTTGGGGAGTAAGAGTCTAAGAGGCTATGTAAGTGTTGTATGTTCTGTAAGAGTGAAATAAAGGCTGCCCCCTACCTTATATGGATATTACATAGTCGTGCTTGGGAGTTGGGCACATCTTGGTATGAAGTACATTAAAGGAAACCCAGCCAGGAGCTACCTTTATCTTCTTTTTTTTCTGAAATTTTCCTAGAACACCAGAGGTAGGCACAATGAGTGAAGGAGAGATAATGACCCCTTTGGGATCAACTCTCAGGATCAGAAGGAGATTGCTTGCACTCAGATCTTTGGGAGGCCCTGGACCATGAGTTAATTCCTTTAAAAATTTCCTGAGGAGAAAATAATTCCTTCAGTTCCTGGTAAGTATCTATCAGAAGATTACTTCATAGTCCACAGGTGATAAGACTGAGTCAGTCATAGTAACCAGGAAGCATTAACTGGGAAGTTGACATAAGATAAACAAGAGGTAAACAAAGTCTAAGAAGCAGAAGTAAAATCAATGCTGATGTCAACCAAGGCCTGGGTGAACCTGTGAAGTCATGATTTGCAGTCAGTTGCCTCAGCCAAGCTTGCTTAAGTTCAGACTAAAGATCAATTGAGCTTGCTCCATGCACTTGTAGAATTTATTCATTTGTGAGACTAAAATCTTGGATATCCAAGCTTTTTAGCAATCCTAGATTTGTTCTAGCCTGTGGGATCAAAACTATTTCTACTCCCTGTGAGTAGCTCATAAGTTATATTCATCTTTTAGAGGTAGTATTGTTCAAGTCTATCTTTATGTGTGTTACAGGGATGTGGTAGTGGTAGAAGTTATCTCATTAAATAATTTTTTTCTCATATTCCTTTATGTATATCTACTTTAAAAAGTTATATTTTTTCTGAAGACAGAGAAAATAAAATGCTGCATGTAGAGTCTAACTCAACATAAATTCCAAAGCATAGGTGTATACACACACACACACACACACACACACACACATACACCTATGGGTCTGATTAACCACTCACTACCACCACCACCCACATATAAACACAGACACTCAATAAACTCCTTTGGCTCTTGTTTTTTTTTTTTTTTCTAGAATTAAATAGAAACTCTTCTAAATCCTTACACAATCTAACTTCAACTTATCTTCTGAGCAGTATTAAGAATTAGTATCCATCACACTCTCTATAATATAACCAAATTACTTCTTGTTTTGCCTTCACAGTCATTTCTAAATATACCACCTCACTCCCATCTTTCCATTAATTGAACTCACAGTAATTTAACCTTTACTATTATGAAAGAAAAAAAGTTAAGCAATAAGAACTGGTATTATGATAAATTCAGAGAAACATGGAAAGACTTTTATTCACAAATGCAGTGAAATAAACAGAAGCAGAAAAATACAGCAAAATAACGTTGACCATGCATGATATATGCAATGCTTTGTACTGTATGGCCTTCCACATCTTTGATGAGTGGAGGGAAATATATTTCAGTTTTTGTCATCCCAGACCAACAATAGTGATTAAAATTACTCAGAATTAGCTTTCTTTTCATGTGCTTTTCTTTTTCCATTATTATACTGTATTTTCTCTTTCTGTTTATTTCACTGTGCCTGTGAATAAACTTCTTCCCATATTTTTCTGAATTTATCATATTACTCATTTCTTACTGTATAATATTCCATTAAATTTATATGCCACATTCTCTAGTCTATGGAAAACTACTTTGTTTCTAGTTTATTACTACCACTCCTCCACTCCCCACCCCTTCACCCTCCACACACTATTACTATGAATGTTTTGGTATATATGCTCAGAATGGGATCCCTGAATCAAAGGTTATGAGTAATTTAATAACATTTCTTGCATAATTGCAATTTTTCATTGAAATCAATTTAATTGTTTATATCAAATATCTTGTAAGATCAGCTGTAGAATTAAAAAATGATTCTAAACTTCTTGCAATAACTTTTATTAACAGAATGAATATTTCTATAATTTCTTTGAAATGTCTAACTTCAGAGATTTCAAACTTCTTTATAAGCAATGTTCTCTGATGTTATCTAAAGATGATATTATTTCACTGGTTGGTGAAAGTGTGGGAAGATACATTCTTCCTTTTTTTTTAAGTTCACCAAAGTTTTCCAATTGCTTTTGAGATATTATTCCCTGTCGCTTTTCATTTTCCCCCCAATTGAAGCTGAGAAATTCTCAGCATGGGAGACTGCTGCTTATTTGCAGGTTCAGCTGTTTTTCTTTGATAAAAAGTTGTTTTCACTTTGTTGGGCATTTTTTCCCTTTTTTCCTTTGACCTTTATCTGTTAGGTTTGGGGGGAGGGGAGTAGACACACAATCTTCATCTTCCTTTCTTTTTTTTTTTTTTACTTCATGTTCTATATGAGAGAGATGCACTTTTTTAAGGAAACCATAGTCTTTTTTTACTTAGCTGTCACAAATTCCCATAATTGTAGTGATTCTTACGATTTGGCATAATTGATATAATTAGAATAGAATTACCAACTGCTCAGTGGTGTAATTCCTTTATGTTTTACCATTGTTCCTTTTTTTTTTTTAAGAAAAAAAAAGAAAGTGGAAGAAATAGGAAACATACAGAATGATGTTTTCCCCTCCCCCATTTTGCATGGAAACACTCCCAGTGTTTTTCTTCATTAGAAGTAAATTAATTCAGCTTCTGTTCCTCCCATTTCTTATTCAGTTCAATTAAATTTAACTAACATTCCTTTAACACCCAGCAGGTGACAGAAACTTTGCCTAGGTACTAGAGAAAAATATAAAGAAGTAAAAGCAAAGTAGTTCCAGCCCACAGGGAACTTCCAATCTACTGGGGAGAAACAACCCATACACAAATGATTGTAAGAAGAACCTATTGGGGGTGAAGGGATTTCCCTAGACCAGAGGTTCTGAACCAGAAATTCATGAACTTATTTTTTTTTAATTTGGTAACTGTATTTTGACATAATTGTTTATTTTAAAAAATCTTGTATATTCTATTTTATGCATTTAAAATATTCTGAGAAGTGGTCCTTAGGCTTCACTGGACTAACATAAGAAAGGTTAAGAATCCCTGTCCTAAACTTATTTGAATATATTTTTTTCCCCTTGTAGTACATGCATATTCACATTAGTGCCTCCTTGCAGGTCAACAGTAACTTCTGATTGGTTTTGCAGTGACTGGAACTGCCTCCAAAAATTATTGTCTGACTAGGACTCAGTAGATTGGAAAAGAATACTAGCTCCAGAGACCAAAGGCTTGACTCAGATCCTACTTCTTATGCCTACTGCCTCTGTGACCTTAAGCAAGTCTTAAGCTTCAGTTTCCTCATCTGTAAAATAAGGAATTGGGGCTAAAAGTTCTTTGAGGAACCTTCTATCTCTAAATCTAGGAGCCTACGGTTATTATCAGAGATGCTGTGCCTTTTCCTGATCCACAAATATGAGCTTTAAGGCTCACTTTTTTTTTTTGCTTTTTTGGTGAGGCTATGGGGTTAATTGACTTGCCCAGGGTCACACAGCTAGTGTCAGGTGTCTGAGGTTCAATTTGAATTCAGGTCCTCTTGATTCCAAGACCAGAGCTCTATCCACTGCGCCACCTAGCTGCCCGCCTCATTATCTTTTAGTCTTAATACATTTTACTTCTTTGTAAGATAGAAAGGAACAAATGAGAATTGATCCAGGTTCTTGGCAATGGATGCACATGAGAATTACATATGTTTACTCAACTCTCTCTGCTCATAGGCCAAGTTTCTACAAAAGCAAATGGCAAACACAGTTATCTGCTTGCCTAAACATATGGTATGGAAATTTTAAGAAAGTATACCTTCAAGTTCAAGACATGATGGAAGCCAAGATATTGATGGAGTTTCTGTAAAAATTGATGAGGCTTGCACTTGACCCAGGGAGGAAATTCATGGACAGTGTTCCTAAACAGCATCATTCCTGGAGAAAAAGGAGCAATCATGCAGTCCCTAAGGTGGGAGAAATAGTGAAGTAGATCTACTTCACTGAAAACAAGGGATTTGGACCTAGCCATCCAACAAACACACACCTTATACACTATATTACAATAAATAATTGGAACAGTATAGGTTCAGTGAGAAATAATGTTCACCAGCCCAAAATATGAACACCACTTTGATGAGACACTTATGAGGTATTTAAATGTTTTATGTGCTTTATACATTTTTATGGAGTCCTCTGCAATCTTTTCATAAATATACATACACATATATAGGCCTATAGAGAATCAGAAGAGAGTTGGGGGGGGAAAAACATTTATCAAGCAAGTAAATGTTTATCCCCATTTTCCAAATAAGGAAACTGAGGTAAACATTTGTTGACTTACCCAGGGTCACACAGCTCTGAGGACACCTTTGAACACAGGTCTTCCTGACTCTAGGTCCAAAGCTCAATCCACTGTGTTACCTGGCTGCCTTGAAAACAGTAAGTAGGGGAGTTTGACTGGAATGTAGAGTATGTGAAGGCTAACATTACTAATTGGTTTAGAAAGGTAGTTCTGGGCCTGATTGTGAAGCATTTCAAGTGTCAAGCAGATATAGATAGATAGATAGATAGATAGATAGATAGATAGATAGATAGATAGATAGATAGATAGATGCAGATATAGATACAGATATAAATATCTTAGAGGTAATTGGGAGTCGTTGAAACTCCTTAAAGAGGGAGGCCCTATCAGATATGCTAATTCTTTCCAGGAAAGATTTTTCTCTATACTCTAGGGAATGATTGGTTGAGTTATTGCCACTGTTGTGATAATTTTATTGCATGGAGCTGTAGGAATCTGAGAAGGCTCAGGTATTGTTGTTTGGTTTTTTTTTTCCCTTGATTATCATAAAAGGAATACCCAAAGCTTTTCATAAAATCTAAAATATGACTCTCAAATTTTCCTTCCTTTATTCGTAGTTTGGCATGGACTATAATTCATCAGAATAATTTTTTAGCTTCATAATGTGGGGGAGGGAAGAGTAGTAACTTCATCAATCTCAGTTTCCTTAACTCTATAAAATAGGGATAATAGTAATAACTATCCTAAGTTACAGTTTTTATGAGCAATACACATGAAAGTGCTCCATAAACTCTACCATACTATACAAAAAAATGTGAGGCAAGGCATAGAATAACTAGAAATTATTTTATCTTTATTAACATCCTTACACATAAGTGCTCCTTATAATTACCAAGCTTACAATATATTAAGAAGGAAAAATGCATGCTTTCTCTACATACATATTTCCCACGTAATTTTTTTCTCTCTTTTTCTTCATACTTATATTCCATTCTCACCAGACTTTTCTAAGAAGAAAATATTGTTTTTTCAAGTCAATATAATTATACTATCTGAGTCATAGAACTCCTTTGCAGTTAGACTCCCAAACCTCTATTAATAACCCTCCTCCTCCAATGCCTTGGTATACTCTACATTGATGCATATTCTATATCCTATTCCATTTTTGTCCATGTCTTTCCATGATTTCCTTACTGTTTGCAAAATCTCCTTACAGATTTTTATCTTACATCTACATTTCCATGATCACAGGGATATTACATCCCATGACAATTAATTTAGATGGGCAGTCCTGACCTTTGTACTTTCAAATTTTGTTAACAACCTTCCACTTCCAATCTAAAGTTTGACAGTGTTTGAATTAACTTGTGTGTATAGCTGAATCTTGAATTTTAAAGTATGATATCTATTGGGAACTAACAAAACCTTACCAGTTAGCCTTGGTGTTATAAAAAATCTGGGTGTGTTAAAAACATAATTTTTGCAGTTGAAATAAATAACTGTTAAAACTGTGTTCTTTTTCCAAAGGAGAACCAATTCTCACTTTTTAGAGTTTTATGGTAAACCCAGCAAGGAGCCAATACTCATTACGTTTCTTTGCAGTATAAAACACCTCACACAGCTCAAAATTTAATGTAAGTAATTCAACTAACTCAAATTTATAATAAGTATATTTAACAAAAAAATGTTCAAAAGCAGGTTTACTACTAACACAATCCATCTTGAAGCTTTCCAAGTCTTATTTATGAACAGAACATGTAGAATAAGTCATTATTTAATTACTTTTTTATCATCAGCTTATACAGGATCATGCCAATTATATTCTTTAACTACAGTGTTGGAGTTTCTCAAACATGCCATCAATGAAAAATGATAAGGAAGGCCATTGGAATTGATTAGTCTGTTGTCAAGTAACTCATTTCCTATTTGTGAAATAAACTTAGGGGGGAAAATTGATTGCTGATCAATCATGCATTTTTCTCCATGCCTATATATGTCTTCAGTAGTGGTCCCTTTTAAAATTATCACATTATTTTGGCAATGATTTCCCTTAAAATAGTTCATTTGGGGACCTTTTATTTTGTATAGTTTATGATGATGAATATGTTTATAGTAACTGAATAATTAAATAAAGAAAAATATGCATTGAAGTAATCTAGAGATTGATTAAAATCAGTATTCAGGAATTAAATCACCTTTACCCTTCCAAGGAACATGCACCTATCATTAATTTAACTTTATCTGGACTTAAATTTGGCCCTCTTGCAGAACAGATCTTTTATAATATAAACTCCTCAAAGACCAGATATTCTGTACTTACCTAATTCCTCCTCTTTATATTGCCTATTTTACTCTAAAAAAAGCATTTATGACTGAAACTGGGGCAAGGAGATAAGTTGTAAGCAGTGGAGGAGCAGAGTGTTATAAATAGAATATTTGATCTTGAAACTTGCATAAAATTCAGACTCTCCTGCTTAGCAATTGTGTGACTGGGCCAAGTCATTTAATCAATAAACCAACTTTTAATAAATTACCATTATATGTACTAAGTTCTATGAATACTAAGACAAAAATTAAAAAGTGCCTGAATTGTACAAGATTACAATCTATTAGAAGAGACAGAGTACTGGCAGCAGCAGCAGTAAGCAGTGGCAGCACTGCTCCTGTAACTATTAGCCCACAGACTGAATGTTTGAAAGTCACTTATTTAGACTTCTAGGAACCAAGATGGCAGAGTAAGCAGTAACTTGCTCTTGCCCTCCCATACTGACCTTGAAAAACCCAGAGGATATTGCCCTAGGAAAAATCCTGAAATAGTAGAGTCAGCAGAAAGACTAGATACAGTGGACTTTTAGCTCCTGAGGGTAGGGAAATTAACCAGAAAGATCTCTCTTGCTGTGGTTGAAGGGGACCAGTACAGGAAGGGAGGAGTCCTAGTAAGCCAGTGACAAACTCCACCTCAGCAAACCAGTAACCAGGCCCCTGGCCCCTATCATAGGAAGCCTGGGATAGTGCCCCCTGTGCTCCAAAAGCAGAGATAAGTTTTAAAAGCCAAAAAATAAAAAAGACAAACAATATGAGCAAGAAGCAACATAGAAAAACAAAGACCATAGAAAAGTATCTTGGTGACAAGGGAAGATTAAAACACAAATTCAGGAGAGGATAGCATTGTCAATATACCCACATCTTAAACCTCAGAAGGGAAGATAAACTGATCTCAAGGCCAAAATGCCTTCTTGGAAGAGCTCCAGAAGGATTTTTAAAATCAAATAAGAGGGGTAGAAGAAAAATTGGGAAAAGAAAGAGGTATACAAGAGAGAGTTAATAGCTTGCAAAAGGAAGGACAAAAATTAACTGTAGAAAACAAGTCCTTAAAAAGTAGAATTGACCAAATGGAAAAGGAGATACAAAAGGTAACTTAAGAAAACAATTCATTAAAAATTAGAATTGGACAATTTGAAGCTAATGACTCCATGAGATATCAAGAATCAGTCAAGCAAAATCAAAAGAATGAAAAAAATAGAAGAAAATGTAAAATTTTTCATGGGAAAAACAACTGACCTTGAAAACTGATCCAATAGAGATAACTTAAGAATTATTGATCTACCTGAAAGCCATGATGAAAAAAAAAGCCTGGACGGCACCTTTCAAGAAAACTATCCTGTGGCCCTAGAACCAGAGGGTAAAATAGTCATCAAAAGAATCCACTGATCATCTCCTGAAAGAGATCGCAAATTGAAAATGCCAAGGAATATTGTAGCCAAATTCCAGAATTATCAGATCAAGCAGAAAATCCTGTGCAGACAGAAATAAACAATCCAAATATCATGGAGCCACAGTCAGGATTATTCAGGACCTTGCAGATTCTACATTAAAAGCTCAAAGGGCATGGAATATGATATTCCATAAGACAAAGGAGTTAGGATTACAACCAGTGAAACTGAGCATAATCTTTCAGGGAAGGAGATGGACATTCAATGAAATTGGGGAACTTCCAGACTTTTTTGATGAAAAGACCAGAGCTCAATGGAAAATTTGATCATCAAATACAAGACTCAAGAGAGGCATAAAAAGGTAAACAGGAAAGAGGGGAAAAAACCATACTATTCAATAAAGGCAAACTCTTTACATCCCTACATGGCAAGGTAATACTTGTAACTCTTGAGAACTGTAACTTTATTATGCCATTTAGAAGGGATGTACATAGATAGAAGGACAGAGGGTGTGGGTTTAAGTTGACTTTGATATGACTAAAATAAAACCTAAAGAAGCGGTGAAAAGGAATTGTAATGGGAGGAGAGGAAAAAAGGAAGGAGAAAAGAGTAAATTACATCACATGAAGAGGTACAAATATATATTACAGTAGAGGGGAAAAGGCAAGGAGATGAGTACTATTTGAACTTTACTGTCATTGGATTTGGCTCAAGGAGGGAATAACACACTCAGGTATAGAAATTTAACTTGCCATATGTTCAGTAGAAGGGGAAAGGAGAAAGAAAAAGGAAGGGGGGATAAAAGGGAGGGAGAAAGTTGTAACAGAAAAGGGAAAGAAAAGGGAGAGGGCTGATAAAATGGAGGGTAGATTGATGGAGGTGGTGGTCAAAAGTAAAATTCTAGTGATGAGGGAAAGGGAGAAAAGGAGAAAGAAAAGCATAAATGGGGAAGGGGAGAATAAGATGGAGAGAAAGACAAAAATAGTAATCATAACCGTGAATATGAATGGGATGTACGCTCCCATAAAATAGAAATATTTAGCAGAATGGATTAAAAACCATAATCCTACAATATATTGTTTGCAAGAAACACATTTGAAACAGGAATACACACAGGGTGAGGGTAAAAGGCTGGAACAGAATAGGTATGCTTCAGCTGAAGTAAAAAAAAAAAAGCAGGGGTAATAACCTTGATCTCAGACAAAGCAAATGCAAAAATAAATTTTATTAAAAGAGATACAGAAGGAAACTACATCCTGCTAAAAGACACCATAGACAATGAAGTAATATCATTACTAAACATATATGCACCAAGTGGGATAGCATCCAAATTCTTAGAGTAGTTCAGGGAGTTATAGGAAGAAATAGACAACAAAACTATACTAATGGGGGGCCTCAGCCTCCCCCTTTCTGCACTAGATAAATCTAACCACAAAATAAACAAGAAAGAAGTTAAGGAGGCAAATAGAACATTAGAAAAGTTAGGTATGATAGACCTGTGGAGAAAACTGAATGGGGATAGAAAAGAATATACTTTTTTCTCAGTGATACATGGCACTTACACAAAAATTGAGCATGTACTAGGACAGAAAAACCTCACAATTTAATGCAGAAAGGCAGAAATATTAAATGCATCCTTTTCATATCATGATGCAACAAAAATTATATGTAAAAAAGTCCATAGAAAGATAGACTAAAGATTAATGGGAAACCAAATAATCTAATCTTAAAGAATGAGTGGGTCAAACAACAAATCATAGAAACAAATAATAACTTCATCCAAAAGAATTACAATAATGAGACAACATACCAAAACTTGTGGAATGCAGCAAAAACAGTTCTTAGGGGAAGTTTTATATCTCTAAACGCTTACACGAATAAAGTAGAGAAAGAGGAGATCAATGAATTGGGCATGCAACTAAAAAAGCTAGAAATAGAAGAAATTAAAAATCTCCAATTAAATACCAAATTAGAAATTCTGAAAATGAAAGGAGGAATTAATAAAATTGAAATTAAGAAAACTATTGAACTAATAAATAAAACTAAGAGTTGTTTTTATGAAAAAAAATAAGATAGACAAACCTTTGGTTAATTTAATTAAAAAGAAGAAAGAAGAAAACCAAATTACCACTATAAAAAAATGAAAAGGGTGAATTCACCACCAATGAAAAGGAAATTAAAACAATAACTAGGAACTATTTTGCCCAACTGTATGCCAATAAATTTGACAATCTTAGTGAAAAGGATAAGGATGAAGATTTTTAAAAATATATAAATTGCCCAGATTAACAGAATAGGGAGTAAAATACTTAATTAACCCCATCCTAGAAAAAGAAATTGAACAAGCCATCAATGAACTCCCTAAGAAAAAATCTCCAGGATCAGATGGATTTACAAGTGAATTGTATCAAACATTTAAAGAACAATTAATTCCAATACTATATAGACTACTTGGGAAAACAGGTGAAGAAGGAGTGTTACCACATTCTTTTTAAGATTCAAATATGGTTCTGATACCTAAACCAGGAAGAGTCAAAACAGAGAAAGAAAATTATACAACTTTTGCTCCCAGGAGCCAAGATGGCAGAGTAAGAAGTAAGTCTCTCTCACCTTCCCTCATTGACCTCTGAAAGCCCAGAAAATATTGACCCAGAAAAAATCCTGAGCCAGCAAAAAGACAGAGCACAGCAGTCTTGTATCCCAGGAAGCTTGGGGTGTTAACAGGAAAGGCCCCTTTCTCTCTGGGGCAGAGGGAGTAGTACAGGACTGGAGGCATCCTAGTAAGCCAGCGGCAAGCTACACCTCAGCATACCAGGGAAAGATACTGAGACCCAGCTTGGTGGAGCGTGACCCCCGAGAGTCTCAATAAAGGAAGGAGAACTAGTAGACAACAGCTCAGAAAATAACCATGGGCAATGGCATTCTCCAGCAGGAAAATCACCTGATGCCTCAACACAATGCTGGGAAGTACAACTCCAGAAGGCAAAGTTCCAGATTGACAGAAATCCACCAGCATCAAAACATCCCTGTGCAATTCCTGGGTAACCAGAAGAGAAACATTCAAGTGTAAGACCCCAATGAGCAGGAAAAGAAGCTTGGGTAACTGCCCCCTTCACTCCAGCAGGAGAACTCAACATTTTTTTTTAATGTCAGAAAATAGGCAAACACCATGAGCAAAAAGCAGAAACAGAAAGTGACCATACATTCTTGTTTTTGGGAAAAGGAAGACCAAGGCACAAATTCAGAAGAGGACAACATTGTTAATATACCCATACCTTAAACCTCAAAGGGGAATATGAACTGGTTTCAAACCCAAAAAGCCTTCTTGGAAGACCTCCAGAAGGATTTTAAAAGTCAAATAAGAGTGGTAGAAGAAAATTGTGAAACAAAATGAGAGGTATGTAAGAGAGAGTCAATAGCTTGGAACAGGAAGGACAAAAATTAACTGTAGAAAACAGGTCCTTAAAAAATACAATTGGTCACATGGGGGGAAAAAGTACAATGAAGAAAAGGACTCCTTAAAAAGTAGAATTGGCCAAATGGAAAAAGAAGTACAAAATCTAATAGAAGAAAATAACTCCTTAAAAATTAGAATTGGGCGAGTGAAAGCTAACGACTCTATGAGATATAAAGAATCACTCAAACAGAAACAAAAGAGTGAAAAATTAGAAGAAAACATAAAATACCCCATTGGCAAAACAACTGACTTGGAAAATAAATCCAGGAGAGACAATTTAAAAATTATTGGTCTAACTGAAAACCATGATTAAAAAAAAGAGTCTGGACAACATCCTTCAGGAAATCATCAAAGAAAACTGCCCTGAAGTCTTAGGACCAGAGGGTAAATTAGTCATTGAAAGAATCTACCAATCACTTTATGAAAGAGATCACAAATTGAAAATGTCAAGGAATATAGTAGCTAAATTCCAAAATTACCAGATAAAAGAAAAAAAAATACTGCAAGCAGCCAGAAAGAAACAATTTAAATATAATGGAACCACAGTCAGGATTATGCAGGACCTTGCAGCTTCTACATTAAAAGACTGGAGGACAGGGAATACAATATTCTGTAAAGCAAAGGAATTTGGATTACAACCAAGAATCAATTATCCAGCAAAATTGAGCACAATTTTTCAGAGGAGGAGATGGACATTCAATGAAATAGGAAACTTCCAAACCTTCCTGATGAAAAGACCAGAGCTCAACAGAAAATTTGACCTTCAAATACAAGACTCAAGAGAGGCATAAAAAGGTGATTGGGAAAGGGAAAAAAAAGAACAAGAGATTATTAATAGGGGCAAACTGTTTACATCCCTACAAGGGAAGATGACACTTGTAACTCTTAAAAATTGTAATGTCATTGTGACATTTAAAAGGGGGTATCCTTAGACAGAGGGTGTGGCTTTAAATTGACTTTGATGTGATGGTAAAAAATCTAATTAAATGGAGGAAAGGGATTGTAATGGGAGAAGAAAGGAGGAAGCAGACAAGGATAAATCACATCACATGAAAAGGCACAAAAAACAAATACAGTAAAGGGAAAGAAGAGAGGGAGATGAGAATTGTTAGAACCTTACTAGCATCAGATTTGGTTCAAAGAGGGAATAACATAATCAGTTAGGTAAAGAAATCAAACTTACCCTTTAGGAAGTAGAAAGGTTAAAGAGAAAATAAAAGGAGGGGGGACTATTAGAAGGGAGGGCAGACTGAAGGAGTAGGTGGTCCAAAGCAAAACTCTATTGAGGAGAGAAAGAGAAAAAGGAGAGAAAAAAAGCATAAATGAAGGGGGCAGGGGGCATAGGATTGAGAGGAAGATACAGATAGTAATCATAACTGTGAATGTGAATGGAATGAACTCTCCCATAAAACAGAAATGCATAGCAGAGTGGATTAAGAACCATAATCCCACAATATGTTGTTACAAGAACCACATTTGAAACAGAGTGATACACACAAGAGTAAAGGCAAAAAAGTCTGAGACAGAATATGTTATGCTTCAACTGAAGAAAAAAAAAAGCAGAGGTAGTAATCCTCATCTCAGACTAAACAAAAACAAAAATAGATCTAAATAAAAGAGATAAGGAAGGAAACTATATCCTGCTAAAATGTACCATAGACAATGAAGTAATATCATTACTAAACATATATGCACCAAGTGGTGTAGCAACCAGATTCTTAAAGGACAAGTTAAGGGAGATCCAGGAGAAATAGTCAGCACAACTAGACTAGTGGGGGACCTCAACCTCCCCTTCTCAGAACTACATAAATCTAACCACAAAATAAACAAGAAGGAAGTTAAGTAGATGAATAGAATCTTAGAAAAGTTAAATATGGTTGACATCCATAGAAAATTGGATGGGTTTAGAAAGGAATATACCTTTCTCTCAGTCGCATATGACACATACACAAAAATTGCATGTACTAGGGCACAAAAACCTCAAAAATGCAGAAAGGCAGAAATATTAAAGGCATCCTTTTCAGATCATGATGCAATAAAAATTACATGTAATAAAGGGCCATGGAAAGATAGACTAAAAATTATTTGGAAACTAAATAATTCAGTCCTAAAGAATGAATGGATCAAACAATAAATCATAGAAACAATCACTTCATCCAAGAGAATGACAATAATGGGACAACATAAGAAAACTTCTGGGATGCAGCAAAAACATTCTTTAGAGGAAATTTTATATTTCTAAATGCTTATATGAATAAAATAGAGAAAGAAGCATGCAAGCAAAAAAGTTAGAAAAAGAACAAATTGAAAATCCCCAGTTAAATACCAAATTAGAAATTCTGAACACCAAAGGAGAGATTAATAAAACTGAAATTAAGAAAACTATTGAACCAATACATAAAACTAAGAGCTGGTTTTCTAAAAAAAAAAACAAAACAAACAAACAAAAAAAAACAAACAATCAACCAAGCCATCAATTAACTCCCTAAGAAAAAATCCCCAGGGCCAAATGAATTAACACGTGAATTATACCAAACATTTAAAGAACAACTAATTCCAATACTATATAAACTATTCAGAAAAATAGATGAAGAAGGAGTCCTACCAAATACTTTTTGTGATACAAATATGGTACAGATACCTAAACCAGGAAGAGCCAAACAGAGAAAGAAAATTATAGACAAATTTACCTAATGAATATAGATGCAATAATTGTAAATAAAATATTAGCAAAGAGATTACAACAACTTATTTTGAGGATAGTACAATATGATCTGGTACAGATTTACACCAGGAATGCAGGGCTGCTTCAATATTAGGAAAACCATCAGCATAGTTGGCCACATCAGTCACAAAACTAACAGAAATCATATAATTATTTCAATAGATGCAGAAAAAAGGCATTTGACAAAATGCAACACCATTCCTATTAAAAACACTAGAGAGCATAGGAATAAGTGGAGTCTTCCTTAAAATGATAGATAGCATCTATCAAAAACCATCAGCAAGCATTACATGTAATGGAGATAAGCTGGAAGCATTCCAGTAAGATCGGGGGTGAAACAAGAATGTCCATTATCACCACTGTTATTCAATATTGTGCTAGAAACATTAGCTTTAGCAATAAGAAAAGAAAAAGAAATTGAAGGCATTAGAATAGGCAAAGAAGAAACAAAACTATCACTCTTTGCAGATGATATGATGATATACTTAGAGAATCCTAGGTAATCAAGTGAAAAACTACTTGAAGTAATAAACAACTTTAGCAAAGTTGTAAGATATAAAATAAACCCACATAAATCATTGGCATTTATATATATTACCAACAAATCCCAACAACAAGAGATAGAAAGAGAAATTCCATTTAAAGTTACCTTAGACTTTGTAAAATATTTAGGAGTCTACCTGCTGAAACAAACCCAGGAATATATGAACATAATTATAAAACACTTCTCACACAAATAAAGTCAGATTTGAATAATTGGAAAAACATCAGTTGCTCATGGATAGGCCCAGTTAGTATAATAAAAATGACAATTCAACCTAAGTTAATTTGTGTTATTCAGTGTTATACCATTCAAACAACCAAAAAATTTATTTTACAGAACTAGGAAAAATGATAACAAGATTCATTTGGAAGAACAAAAGGTCCAGAATATCAAGGGAACTGACGAAAAGAAATGCTTAGGAAGGTAGCCTAGCTGTTCCAGATCATAAATTGTATAACAAAGCAGTAATCATCAAAACTACTTGGTACTGACTCAGAAATAGAGTGATGGATTGGTGGAATAGTTCAGGTACAGAAGGCACACTAGTCAATATCTATAGTAATCTAATCTTTGATAAACTCAAAGACTCCAGCTTCTGGGATAAGATTTCACTATTTGCCAAAAACTGCTGGGAAAACTGGAAAAAAGGCATAGATTAAAATCTTACACAATATACCAAAACAAAGTCAAAATGGGTACATGATTTAGATATAAAGGCTGATACTATAAGCAAACTGGAAGAGCAAGGAATAATTTACCTGTCAGATTTTTGGAGAACAGAAGAATTTATGACCAAACAAGAGATAGAGAACATTATAAAATGCAAAATGGACAATTTTGATTAAATTAAATTGAAAAGTTTTTGCACAAACAAAACCAATGCAACCAAGATTAGGAGGGAAGCAGAAAACTGGAAAGAATTTTTACAACCAGTATCTCTGATAAGGGCCTCATTTCTAAAATATATAGAGAGCTAAGTCAAATTTGTAAGAATACAAGTATTCCCCAATTGATAAATGGTCAAAGCATATGAACAGGCAGTTTTAATAGGAAGAAATTAAAGCTATCTATAACTATATTAAAAAATGCTCTAAATCACTATTGATTTAGAGAAATGCAAATCAAAATAGCTCTGAGGTACCACATCATACCTATCATATTGGCTAACATGACGAAACAGGACAATGATGAATGTTGGAGAAGACGTGGGAAAATTGGAACATTGATGCATTGTTGGTGGAATCGTGAACTGATCCAACCATTTTGGAGCACAATTTGAAACTATGAACAAAGGGCTATAAAAATATGCATACCCTTTGACCCAGTAACACTACTTCTAGGGTTGTATCCCAAAGAGATCATAAAAATGGGAAAAGGACCTATTTGTACAAAAATATTTATAGAAGCTCTTTCTGTGGTGACAAAGAATTGTAAATTGAAGGGATGCCCATCAATTGAGTAATGGCTGAACAAGTTGTGGCATATGAATGTAATGGAATAGTATTGTTCTATAAGTAATGATGAGCAAGCAGACTTAAAAAAAAAACTTGAAAAGACCTACATGAACTGATGCAGAGTGAAATGAGCAGAACCAGGAGAACATTGTACATGGTAACAGCCACATTATGTGATGACTGACTTTGATAGACTTGGCTCTTCATAGCCATGCAAGAATCTAAGACAACTCCAAAAGATTCATGATGTAAATTGCTATTCACACTCAGAGAAAGAAATATGGAGTCTGGATGCAGCTGGTAGCATACTATTTGCTCTTTTCTTCTTCTTTTTTGTTTTGTCTCTTCTTTCTTGTGGTTCTTCCTATTGGTTCTAATTCTTCTTTACAACATGGTTAATGTGATAATATGTTTGATAGGAATGTATATGTAGATCCTATATCAGATTGCATGCCTTCTTGGGGAGGAAGGCAGGGAATGAGGGGGAGAAAATTTAAAACTCAAAAGCTTGTGGAAGTGATTGTTGAAAACTAAAAATAAATTAACTAATTTAAAAAAAAACAAAAGATACCATGTAAACATTAGTAATGTACTAAGCAAATATAAGGAAATTTAGGGGAGGATTTTTCCTGTATATATCTACTTGGTACTCCTTGAAATAAGGGATTTTTTTCATTTGTTTGTATTGTGTTTCTTTGTATACCCTTTACTTAAGTAAACTATGGTCCAGACACATAGTAGGAGCTTAATAACTACTAGTTTAATGACTGATATTCTTGAAAGTTCTGTATTTGTTGTATGTTGAAAGCTGTTTATTCACCTCTCTACCACCTCTGTTTGAGATTCATTTTCACTTCTTTAAAGATATGTTGTATAATTATAGATTAACACTGGTAGGATATTGGTCATCAAAAAAATAGGATTCTCATTGTGGGAGAAGTTTAAGGTCATTATAGGAGCTTTGCAATTCCCTGAAGGCAATCCAGCCCACTCTACTTGTTTAATTTTTAAGACAACTTATTACCTCTTTCTTTGTTTTTCCTAGTATATGTGTATATTTGCATTTGTGTTTTTATATGCATGGGTGTGTGAATATAGGCATGTATTCATATGTATATGTATTATAAATTCTGTAATGGATCAATAAATGTGATTGTATATATATGCATATATACATACACATGTATATACATGCATGTGTGTGCACGTATTTTCTATTTCTTATCTGTATTACACATCAAGTACTTTTTTTTATTCCCCCTTTTAAGGAGAACCTAGACCTGAAGCAAACCTAAGTTGTAAGTAAATTTCCCTTGTATTTTGGTGCATGATCTGTAAAGAGTCATGGAATGTATATTTTAATTGAAGGAGGATCAATAAGAGTCTAGAATTTATATTTGAAGACAAATACTGAAAGTTATGGTGCATTAAGAAACAAAAAAGAAAACAAGTGAAGATCAATGTTTTCAAATATTTGAAGGTTTGTCATGTAGACTAATAATGATATCTGGCATTTGCAAAGCATTTTGCAATTTATAAAACACTGTTGTACATATTATTTTGTATTTATAAGCATTATCTTATACATTTTTTATATATGTTATCATCTTACTCTTTCAATAACCCTTTGAGATAAGAAAGTATCTCCTTTTTTATATATTGGGAAATCAAGACTGAGTATTTACTTTTCTGAACTTCCATGACTAGTAGAGGTAGCACACTATCTAATCCTGACAATTCTGACATGTTGTGTGACCATTGGTAAATCACCTCTTTACCTAAGATTGAAGGAATACCCATATCAGGACAACACTGACAGTCACAGAATTTTGCATATGTGGCTAGTAAGTAGTTGAGCCAAAAATATCATTCTATTCTTATTTTGCCTAGCTACAGTAAGCAAAACTAAGATGTGTGTGGGAAAGTTAAAGTGAGGCAGAATTTGTCTCAGTATAAGTAAAAACTTTCCAAATATTGGAGCTCTCCAATAATGGATATGGTTGCCTGGAGACGTAGTGAGATATTAATGGAAATGTTCAGGCACAAGATTGAATGATCACACTCATTTATCAGGAATACTGTAAGACTTTTTCTTCATTTGGTGGGATATTAGATTATATGGCATTACTGTTCTTTCTATTTTAAGATTCTATTTTATTTTTATTGCAATTAATAACTAACACAGTTTCAATTTTAATTATAAACATTTTAAACAGGCACATTTATACAAATAGTTCTAGTTATGTAAATTACAAAATAATTTCTTTGTTACTTTTAGTATTTCCATTCCTTAAAATTATTTTTACTATGTCCCTCCTCCACCTCCGAGGAGTATATTCACTTTTCATTAGTCCTGAAATATCTTTAACATTTTTTGTTAGTCTTTTTAGTTTAGTTTAGTTTTTCCTGGATCAATTGGAAGAAATTTTGAACAAAAGAAAACTCTTATTTGTTTCAAGTTGGAGAGCTAAAGTTTTAAATAAACAAAGTAATATATTGTGAAATATGATTTTACATTATCAAGAAAAGAAGTAGATAAAAACTATGATACTTGTATCCCAAGTACAAATTATTGACACATGATGTTTTCATATGCTGAAATTATATAAATATAACAGCTTAGATTTTAATAGCAATTTAAAACATACTGGTCTCCTTAAAGGGAGATTGCAATGTCTTAAGATAAAATTATGTTTTTAGTACTTTTACGATTGTTTGTCTTAGTACTTTTAAGAATTTATTGTAAAAGATCTTTCTCCTTACATGGAGCAAAATCACCTCACATAGAAAAATGACTTTAAATGTAAAAAATTGCTTTCATAGTGCACACTTAACTAATTGTTTTTAGATAACTTGCAAAGTTTTGGGGTAATATTACTCCTATGTGGAGCTCTAAAAATTTATCCTATGTGGAGCTCTGTTTTTATTTTACTTTTTTAAATATGAAGTAACAATTTCCATTGTCCCCAATTGTCTCAATACTTGTAAGGATAATCTGTAGGATGGATTTTGGTAATATTCTTTTTCTTGTCGTCCACATCTAAATGTAATATTTAAAAATACTGCTATATTAATGTAGAAATCATTGGGTATATGGTTATTTAAAATGTCATCATGTTTTAGGTCTGAAAGGTCAGATACCATCCTTAAGAATGATATAAACTTTCAAGTCCAAAGTATTTACTAGTACGTCATGCTGTCTATTCTTCTTTGAAAGAATATTTTCTTTGGTAGAGTTAGTCATAAAAAAAGGTAAGCTTAAGCCCAGCTCAGTCTTTTTTTTTAACAACACCTACAGATTCAATATAACTTCCAAGAAATATTGTTGTTTTCATTACAATGAAGGATTCTCCCATACATACCTATCCAAGGTGAGATAATCATGATATTTTTAAGAGATTCCTTATCCAAATACATTACAAATTAGCAGTTATCATTACCAGTTTTCTGAACATGCACCAAATATAACTGAAGCAGATAAGATATGGTATGGGTCAATGAAAATCCTCCTTGATTAGAGTTATTAGTTAGTCATTAGTCATTGCTGGCAAGATTTTTGTCAGAGTCCACCTTGATAGACTGATCTTTTACCTGGAAGATGGTCATCTATCTGAGAGTCAGTGTGGCTTGAGAAAAGGCTGAGGAATGATCAGAATGATGTTTACTGCCCAACAATTCTAGGGAAAACATCAGTTATAGAACAGAGGTCTATACACATTTTTCATCAATCTGACCAAGGCCTTTGATACTGACAGTTATGGGGGCTTGTGGAAGATCATGATGATATTTGGTTTCCTGAAAAATTCATCAGTTTTGTAAACCAGTTCTGTGATGGCATGCTTGCCCAGGTTCTGGATAATGGACATTGTTCTCACACTTTCCCAGTCACCAATGGAGCAAAGCAGGTGCTTGTGCTTGCTCTCATGGTTTTTAACATGATGTTTTCATCAGTGTTGTCATATATCTTCAATGAGGATGAAAACACCATCAAGCTACTACATTAATGCTTATTTATTTAACTTGAAAAGGCTACAAGTCAAGACTAAAGTGGAGGGAGAGTTGGTATCTGACTTTCTGTTTGCATATCATTGTGCACTCAATGCAGCCTCTGAGGCTGAGATGGAAGAGTATGGATTAATTCTCTGCAACTTGTGTTAGTTTTGACCTAACAATTACACTAAAACAAACAAGCCAACAAAACAAAACAAAACAAAACAGAAGTTCTCCACCAGCTAACATCACATCATCCATATACGGAACTATTGGTTATTGTAAATGGAGCCATTTTGCATTGTATGGATAAGTTCACTTACTTTGGCAATATACTTTCCAAGGATATAAATATAGATGATAAGGTTGACATACAGATTGCCAGAGCTAATTCAGTGATTAGGAAGTTCCAAAGGAAAATGTGGGAGAGAAAAGGTATTTTCTATAAAATTTTCTAATTGTTCCTTAGCAATAAGAAACCCTCTATCTTTCACAACCCTTTTCAACACTTGCAGATATTGCTCTCTATCTTTAAACTGTATCTGGCCCATCTTAAAAGAGAAAAGTAGATAGATCCCCAGATTAGCCTAGTGATACACTCTCAAAGAGCCCCTTACCTTTCTTTTAATTGGAGCTTCTTTAGGTAAGGGCTGTGTTGACTCATTTCTTTCAACATCCCTGTTCCAGCACCAACTGCCAGCAGCTGGCAGATGAGCAGTGCAAAAATATTAAAGAGAAATAAAAGGCCAGGCTAGATGAGTCAAGGGTGATCAGCCACAGGACAGTTTATTTCTAGTAAAGCTTAAACTTTTATACATAAAAGTGAAATGATGATTTACAATATCCAAAGAGCAAGAGCTAAAGATACAAAGTTCTCATTAGATAAGACACTAGAGGAGCATTGCTTCAGGGTGAAGGTTAATTGTCCAGTCTAAACCTTCTTTGTTTACTTGTGACTATGCACTTTCCCACCAGACTCAGGAAATGTTTACTCAGCAGCAAAGCAAGTCCAGGATATAGTAAAGGACAAATGATCCAGAGAAGGGCTTTGCCTTTACCCGTACTGACCCCCAATAGTCAGAGATTTTCCAAGTAGATCCTGTCCCCAACAGGTACTGGGTGCAGAACTCTGTTTTATTGCTCACACATGGATCAAGATCTCAGTTCCAGGGGAAAGGGGAGCTCTAGCACACCAGAGCTTGTGGTTTCAAGGGATCAGGTTCCTGGTCATAGTTCTAGCATAGAAAAGAGTGATTATGGTCACTCAGAGACCAGAGTGCAGATCAGGATAGAAGCAAATATACCTGTCCTTAGATCATACCACCTTGCAAGAACTGAAAAGTTACAAACTCTGACAATTAGCTGTGAAAACAGCTGCACACACACACACACACACACAAACACACACATACATATCCTGAAGGTTGGGACAATACTTCCTCTACCCTGGGAGCAGAGATGAACATTAACATAAAGTTAGAAGTCAAGAAAAAGACTAGAAAAAGGAGCAAACAATTACAAAAGAAACATGATCATAGAAAATTACTATGGTAACAGGAAAAATCAAAACACAAACTCAGAAGAAAACAATAAAATCAAAACTGCTATATCCAAAGCCTTAAGGAACAATATGAATTGGTCTAAGACCCCAAAATAAATCACAGAAGAGTTCAAAAAGAATTTAAAAAAACCAAATAACAGAAGTAGAGGAAACATTTGGAAAAGACATGAGAGTGATGAAATAAAATCATCAAAAAAGAGTCCCCAACTTGGTAAAGGAGTCACAAAAAATACTGAGAAAACAACATCTTAAAAAAAAGAATAGGTTAAATGGTAAAAGAAGCACAAAAATCCAGTTTAGAGAAGAACTCCTTAAAAAGCAAAATTGGCCAAATGGAAAAAGAAATGTGAAAATTCACTGAAGAGAAGACCTACATGAAAAGCAGAATTGGCCACATAAAAAAAAAAAAAAGATGTACAAAAATTCATTGAAGAAAAAAAAAACTCCTGAAAAAGTAAAATGGCCTAATGGAAAAGGAGGAAGAAAAACTCACTGAAGAAACTAATTGCTTAAAAATTAGAATTGGACAAGTGAAAGCTAATGACCCTATGAGACATCAAGGGAAGTTACAAAATCAAAAGAATGAAAAAATAGAAGAAAATATGAAATACATCATTGCAAAAACAACTGACCTGGAAAATAGATTGAGGACAGATAATTTTAAATTATTGGACTAGCTGAAAGCTATGATCAAAAAAAGAACCTAAACATCATCTTTCAAGAAACTATCAAGCAAAACTACCTTGATATTCTAGAATCAGAAGGTAAAGTAGAAATTGAAAAAAATCTACCAATCACCTTCTGAAAGAAATAAAAAAATGAAAACTTACGTGAATATTAGAGCTAAATTTCAGATTTCTCAGGTTAAGAAGAAAATATCAAAAACAGCTAAATATTGTGGAGTAATAGTTGGGATAATGCAAGATTCAGTAGCCTCCATATTAAAGGATAAGAAGTCTTTAAATATGATATTCTGGAAGGCAAAGGAGCTAGGATTACAACCAAGAATCATCTACCCAGCCAAACTGAGTATAATCCTTCAGGAGAAAAATAATATTCAATGAAATATATCACTTTCAAGAATTCCTGATGAAAAGACCAGAGCTGAATAGAAAATGTGACTTTCAAATATAAGACTCAAGAGAAGCATAAAATGTAAACAGGAAAGAAAAAACATAAGGGATTCAATAAAGCTAAAGAGTTTACAGTTATATCTTCCACATCACAGGGGTTAAGGGCATGATATCCCCAGGATCTGGAAAATCTGGGTAATATCTGCCCTCCCTTCATACCAGAGAAGTCTGATCATAGGCTTTGTTTTGTCTGCTGGCCTTCATGGGTTGTCTGTGGCTTCTGCAAAACTCTCAAAACATGATCATTTAATTTCTTATGCCTAGCCATGATATATCAAAACCATGATGGGAAAGGTCATGATGTGGAAGTGTACATTCCTATGTAGGAAAGATGATACTTGTAACTCTTAGGAACTTTTATCATTTTGAGTGAAATTAGAAGGTGTGCATATATAAAGGGCATGGGTATTAGTTGAATATGATGAGATGATATCTAAAAAATCTAAAATTAAGGAATGAGAAAGAGGAATGGACTGGGAGAAGGGGGAAAGGAAGCACAGTGGAGGGAACGATGGGAGATTTGGGAGGCACTTGAACCTTACTTTCATCAAAATTGGCTCAAAGAGAGAACAAAATACACATTCAATTGAATATAGAAATTTATCTTACCCTACAGGAAAGTAAGAGGGGAAGGGAAAAAGAGAAGGAATTGTGCTAATAAAAAAGAGGGTGGATTTGGGGAAGCTATCTATATCCAAAGCTTTGACTGCTTCATCTAAAAAACTGCCTGTTTATATCCTTTGTCCACTTATCAACTGGTGAATGATTTGTATTCTTATCAATTTGACTCAGTTCTCTAGATATTTGAGAAATGAGGCCTTAATCAGAGAAACTTGCTGTAATTTTTTTCATTCTTATGACTGCTGTGTATTTCTTTCCATCCTATTTTCCCCCACTTTTCCTACTCTCTCTCTACCTTTTTTACTCAGTCATCCTCAAAAATGTTTTGTGTTTGACTACTGCTTCTCCCAATTGTATATTCTTGTGTTCAAATGCTTATTTCTAGATTTTGTGAATATATTTAATGAAATCAAATAAAAAAATAAACACAAGTTTTTTTAAATAAATTTATAACTTGTAGAAAGGTGATATATGCTGTTATTGAGTTATGAGCCTATGGTAAAAGTTTTCTGAAATTAGTAAACTAACTTAGATTCTTTTTCATATTAGAATGGTCAAATTCTTCAAATGTATTGGTAATAGCTATTGGATTAAATCCAAGAAGATTTTAATAGTGCAGAGAAAATGACTGTACAAATCCAATGAGCCCTACTAGCAATGTTATATGTAAGTGAATTAATTTTAATCTAAACATATTTTTATGAGCTTTCAATGAGTTACAGACTTTGATTATTTTATGTAGAAGTACAAGTGAGTCAGTAGGCCAATAATCATTTATCAAGTGCTTAAGTGGTGGAGATTAAAAAAAAAAAGGTAAAAACAGAGCCCCCTGCCATCAAGGAGCTCATTTCTAATGGTTAAGAACATATCCAAACAACTATGTACATATAAGATATATACGATTCAAATAGGAAGTAATGGGGAAGGGAAGAAGATGAGATTTGAGTTCAGTCTTAAAGGAAGCCAAGGAAGTCCAGGAGCAGGAGTGAGGAGTGGGAGTATTCCAGGCATGGGAGACAGCCAGAGAAGAGCTATAGAGTTCAGACAAACAGTGTCTTATGTGAGGAACAGCAAGGAGGCTAATGTTCTGAGTTGGGACTTACTCAAGCTAGCCCCCAAGTGGTTTAGACATTGAATTAAATGAGAAATTTGTATTTCATTCAACAGTTAACAAAAGGAGGTTTACTTATCCATAGCAGGAGAAAGGTATTCAATAAGGTCAGATGTTGTGTATCCCAGGACTTAATTCAGCTGTATGGAACTCATATCATGATTTATTCACCAGTCAAAAATCTATGGGCCCCTCCAGTTCTTTGTGGTTTTCTTATACTCAAGACAATGAGGAAGCAACATTAACAAACTAATTCATTTATACCAAAACCAACATTTTTTTATATTGGCTGTAATAAGGAGCCACTGGAGTTTAATGAGTATGGGGGAGGGGTTAGCATGGTCAGGTCTTTGTTTTAGAAATATAACTTTTGCAGCTGAGTGGAGGATGAATTGTAGTGGCAAGAGATTTGAGTTGGAAAAATCCAATCAGAAAGTTATTATGATAGTCCAGGTAAAAGGTGATGAGGGCCTGTCCCCGAACAATTATTTCAGTACAGAGGATATTTATATGAAAGAATTATGAAATTAAATTATGAAATTAAAAAACTTAAGACTCGGCAAGAAATTGGAAATTGGAAAGGTAGAGTAAGTGCCAAAGAAGAGTAAAGATGATACATTCCAGGTTAACTAGGTAGATGCTGGTACCCTTGACAGCAATAGAGACTTTAGCAAGAGGGCACAATTTGGAAGTAAATATAATGAATTATGTTTTTAATACATTTAACTTAAAATATCTACAGTATGTCCAACTCAAAATGTGCAATATAAAGTCGGTGATATGAGAGTTGAGGTCAGGTGAGAGCGATTGACATCACCAAGTGATAGAGGACACATTGAGAAGAGAAAAGGGCCAAAGGCAGACTCATGAGGGATATTCACAATCAGAGTATGTGACCTGGAGGAGGATCCAACAAAGAATGCTGAAAAGTTGTGATCAGACAGATTGAGGGGAAGGAAAACCAAGAGAAAGCAATGCTACAAAATCCTAGAGGAGAGAATCCCCAGGAGAACAAGCTGATCAGCAGTGTCAGAAACCACATTTAAAGTCAAGAATGATGAGAATTAAGAAAAGTACATTAGATTTGGCAAATCAAATTGATAACTTTGGGAAAAGAAGTTCAGGTGAATAACAAAGTCAGATGATGTCTGAAATCACAATGCAAAGAGTGGACACCCCAATTACATTGTTTTTGTTTGTCCTTCATTCTTGAAAAGGACCAATGACATCAGAAGGGTGATATCTTGACTTGCAAGTGAATTGGATTTACGTGAGGCAGAACTGTGCAAAGTTATCAACTTCACTCTCTCTTCCAGAGTCATCAGAGTCCAGTGGCAAGACATGAGTCAAGATAACTGGTGATGGCCTAGACCCCAGTCTTTCAAGGAGTTTAGCCAAGAAAAGGAAAAGAGACACAGTATAATAGCTAGCTAAGCACTGAAGAATTTCCAGGAGTTCATAGAAAACAGCTACTAGAATCTTAAGAATGAGTGTTGATGGTAGACGAAGAGTCTGGAAGACAAGTAGTATTCCAGCACTGTAATCTCAACTAGTGAAGTGGGGAAAATGTAGCAGATGCAGTATAAGCACAAAGGAGTCAGGTCTCTGTGACAGCCAGAAGATGGAGTAAGAAAGGAAAAAAATTGAGAATGAAAGCAAGGGGTTTTTTTTTGTTTGTTTTAATTATAGAGCTGTAGATCCAGAGAATACAGCAGAAGAGGTGCGTAGAAATGGAATGGGACATCATTTGTTATGATTGGGTTGAGGGGGGTGGGAATAGAGGAGAAGGGATGGGGGTGGGTTGGAAATGGAGTATGTAGTATAGCAGATAGGGGTCGAGAATGATACGTTGCTATATTGACCAGCTACAGTCATGCTGTTATGTTCTTCTACAAAAAGTACTGATATATTGTATTTTTCACCTAGTTGTTCACAGAGTGATTGATTTACAGAAATCTTGCCATAGAGTCTAATATAAACAAAAAAAAACCCCTAGTTATAAATGTGGGGAAAATTGCCCTGCACGTGGCATAGAGGTGCTGTGTGGCTTGAAGGGAGGCAGAATAGACATCTCTAGCCTCTTCTCCCCACTCCATCTTTATCCAAGGGAGACTTTAATTCCTGCCAGTAGGGGAAACAGAAGGTTAAGGCATACTTCTCCTTAGGAAGAGAAGGCACCAGGTTAGAATTATATCTATTTATCTCTTAAATATTACTAGTCTAGGATTTTTAGGTTTGATCTAATTTCTTATCATTTTTTTTCAGTAATTGGGAAGAAACAAGATGCCACTTTATATCCAAGGCTTGAGTCTCTCCCCACAAATACCAGTTCTACAATGAATACACATAGTAAATAGCAGATAAACTCTTTTATTCAAACAGTAAAATAGAAATAAGAGGAAGTAAATAACAGAAAATATATATCAAACAATACACAGTGAAGGAGCTCTCCCACTGGGAGGGAGATAACTCAGCTCAACCAAGAGAGAATGCTAGATCTCAATAAAGGGGAAGTTCTCCAGAGTGTCTAGTGTAACAAACTGGGCATAGGAACATGATGGAGACAGCTCCTTCACATCAGTTTCTTTCCAGAGGTTTTTTTTTCCTTTAGTAATCCAATGTTGGGTTGGCATCTTCCATCTTTTTTTTTCTTGAATCTGGAAGCCAGAGGCACCCAAGGCAACTGCAGAGCCCCAAGAGACTCATAGAAAAACAAAAGAAGACTGAAAATTCTGGAGTTCTCTCTCCCACTCTCTCTAATTCCACTCCCTGTGCAGGTGTAGGGCAATTTCTCCTCTACCAATAAGAGGAGAAATTCATATATTTAATGAGCTTCTAGGGTTGCATGGACATTTCAGTATCTAGACTATGGACTTCAGTTTCATATTTCAAAATGCATAGTATCTCCTTAAGAACAGAAAAAATATTCTAGGGGGAAACATTTATTCTATGAAAATAATTGAACTATATTTTCCATTTCAAATGGATTCATTAATACCATGAAGTCCAGCATCACAGTAGTTCTGTCTCTGATCCAGGAGAAACAGATAAGGGCAAAGACCATTATTTATGGTAAGAAAAAAAAAGTAAAGAGTTAGAAGTGAAGAAATGTTTCCAAAAGTAAGGATATAGATTCTAAGTGTGGAATATGATAGAGAAAGAGTTGTGAATGGGAAAAAAATGAAATCAGATTCCAATGTAGTCTTCATTTAGAGAAAAAGCTTAATTTTCCCATTTAGATGTTTTAAATAATTTAGTAATTGTAAGAGAGTAGATGTAAATGCTTTTATCAAAGACTCAGCGTATTGTTGGCTGTATATTAATATGAAAGGATCAGGTTAAAAGAATAAAATTAAACTGTTAGAAGAGTCACTGGTCTTGCCCATTGGGTTTAGTTTTGTCTCTGTGCCTTTTCTCCAATCCCTCATCTAAATTAAAGAATAGAAAAGGCTTGGGATAGGAAAAATGAGAAATACCTATTGTTGGAGCAGGTTTTTGTTGCATTGTTCTTGTTATTAAGAAAATTGCCAGGTTTATAGTCCAGACTTCTGAGATTAAAATTAAAAAATCTATTCAACGTTTCTCATAAACTAGGGTGAGATCTTTCACTGAGAAACTAAAGTCCTTGCACCAGGAAGTAGTGCTTCAAAATAGTAGTTAAACCAGGGGATTTATAGTTAAACCTAGCTAGAAGGCAGCCTGGTCTTTATTCTTAACAGAATGATATTGTTTTTATTGAGTTGTTTCAGTTGTGTCCAACTCTTCGCGGCTGTGTTTGTTATTTTCTTGGCAAAGATAGTTGAGTGGTTTGCCATATCCCTGCTCCAATTCATTTTACTGATGAGAAAACTGAGGCAAACAAGGTTAAGTGACTTGCCCAGGATCACACAGCTAATAAGTGCCTGTGGCTAGATTTGAACTAAGGACTTCCTTTCTCCAGGCCCAGCACTCTATCCACTGAGCATTCTAGCTGCCCCCAACAGAGTGATTCCTAGGCTCAAAATCTGTCTTTGGAAAATGAAAGGTTTAGCCAATACTCTGAAGGGAACCAAATCACAGAACCAGAGGTTTTCTGCTAGTTCAAGCAGAGTTTCTTGTTTTATCTGAAAGATCTGTAGTGAAAGAAACCTATATATTTCTAAAATGGAATGACAACATCCATTACTCAATTAAGGAAGAGATAGCTAAAGATTTCCCCCTTCAATCACCATCTCTTATCTCCACAATCTCCATATCTACTAGTTGTTTCTTTGTTACCTACAAACATGCTCAGATTTCTTCAGCTCTATTATGTCAACTGTGTCTTATGATGCCCACTAGTTATCATTCTACAAGTCTCCTCCTTTACTAGGTCAAACGATTAGGGGGAAAAAACAAAAACAAAAACAAATCATTTCTTCCACATCCTCTCCCCCAACTCATTTCAAGTTTTCATGACAAATTTGTCCTGTGGTTCATGGACTAGGTGATGTCGATAATTTGAGACTTACAGTAGGGTAAAACTGCAGTTTATTCATTCAAGCTTGTGATACACCACCAGTAGTCAATGAATACATTTGTGTCATAATTCATCAGGTGACATTTATATATTCTCCCCTCCCAAAGCTATGTGAGACAGAGTGATGAAAGAAGAATTGTATTGTGTTCCTTTGTCCTGCAGAAGAGAAAAGAAATTCCTTATTAGCATAGTCATTCTCACTAGATGAAAGAGAACTGTCATCCTTTATCATATCAAACATAGAGAAGGTACAGATTTGTTTCAGCAATCAAAGTTCTCTTAATTCTCTTTTGGAATCATGAATTAATTAGAGGCAAAGGAAGATACTTGAGAAAAGTAACCTGATTCAAACTGATAGTAAGCTGAGGCAACATAGTAAAATGGGGAGTTCAGAACCAAATGGAGTTAGCTACATAAACTCTCAACAAATCAATAAGCTCCCAAAATTTCTCTTTGAACATTTTTGACCTCATCATCCAAAAGAAACTCTTCTCTCCAGTTACCAATGATGTCTTAAAGGCCTAAAGTGATGGTTTCTTCTCAATATTCATCCTTTCCAGTTTCTCAGCAATATTTGTCACTGATGATCATCTCTGACATAGTTTCCTCTTGACTCAGGTATGTGTATTTCTTTGTGTCCATTTGTTTGCAATATGATTATGAAGAAGGCCAGCTCTGGAAGTTCTAGCCATAAAGAAGGAAATCAGGACTGCCCTTTTCACTCATTTTCTCATTGTTAGAGAATCTCTATTTTAAGAGCTGTATATCCTATATTTTGTTACAATTCTATAAACTCCCCAGAGCAAAACTTTACAAGGAGATTTGGGCCTGCCATACCTAACTGTAAAGAGCCTGACTTGTGGCTTTGGGAGAGAGAATAAAATGAGTGTTTTTTCAGTTTCACTTTCACTTTGAGCTACTGAACTTTGTTATAGAATGACCCCAGTATTAGTATTCAGGAACCTTATAATTTTGATCCTCACTAACACTTTACCAGATAAATACTATTATTATCCCCTGTTTTACAGAAAAAGGAATACACTTAGAAAATTTAAGTGACTTCATAGCTCTAAAGCAGAAAATGGACTTCAGAAGTCATTTAGTGTGGTTCTCAATTGTTTTGTTTTATTTTTCAATCAATAAGGAAACTGAGGCCCAGGGAGATTAATAATTTATTGAAGGTCACACAAGTAATGTACACTACAAGTCAGACTTGAGCCTAGGGCCTTTAACCCCAAAGCCAATATTCTTTCCTTTTTCCTCGATGTCTTAGGAGTATACTACTTTGTGTGTGAGTAAGGATTTTAATCTAAGTCTTGCAGATTTTAAGTCTAGTTTTATATTCCCTATTTCATCTTCCATAGGGAATATTTTGTATTGGTTAATGTAGAATATACGAGAGATCTAAACACAAGTGAGGAATGCAAGCATGGGATAAGGATATTTCCACAAAAATATAGAGGCTAAATGGGGTATTAATCAGGAAAAGGCAGAACAATCAGTGATTAGGGGAAAAAAATCAGACTATTGTGAGCTCAAAAGGTTCAGAGAGTCATAGAACCTCTAGGTTTTTTGGATTGTCATAACAATGGAAAAGCATGTTTTCCTTGGCAAGATGAAAATTTAAAAAGAAAAGTGGGACCTTTGTTTTCTTGTTTGATTTTATAGTTAAAATACTAAGCATACAATAATGTAATCATTTGACAATGTGTATGTTACATATGTGTATATATGTACATGTGGATGTATATATTCTTATATATGTATGTTATATATACATATGGTCTAAATTATTCAAGTTTATCATGGAAATACTAGATATTAAGTTGTTTAATCCTGGTGGACAGTAGTCAAACAGGAACAATGATGTCTTACAATGTTTTCTAGGAGAGCCAAACCTCATGCTAATCATATACTTGAGAATGTTGAGCCAGGAGGAGAGAAACTTCTGTTTTCTTTAGTTTGCCTTGGGGTGTGGCAGAAATGTGCTAATTGCCAATCAAGGGAAGCTGAGCTGAGAGCTACTTCTGTGAAAGAAGCTACCATCTATCAAATAAAATTTGCTTAACAACCCACAGCAGTTGAGCCCAAAGCACAGGGAACAGGTATGACAAACAAGAAATTCCTATGAACAGTTAGCTACGAAGTTTGACCAACTGTCCTATGGAAAACAAAATAAAGGATGGATATCTCACTTTAAAGAAAGAGAACAAAAGGAAATTTGCAATTAGCTTCAGAGGAGGCAGCTAGGTGGCTCAGTGGATAGTCCACTGGACTTGGAGTCAGGAAGGCTTTGGTTCAATTCTAGCCTCACACACTTACTAGTTGTATTACTAGGCAAGTCACACCTCTGTTTGCCTTAACCCACTGGTGAAGGAAATGGCAAACCACTCTAGTATCCTTGCCAAGAAAACCTCAGGGATAGTATGGTCCAAAGGGTTACAAAGAGTCAGACACAAATGACTGACTGAACAACAACAGAAACATAGAATTTCTTATATTCTGTATATTTTCTAATACCAAGTAAGACATGCATGCATGAAGTATAAGTTTTTCTCTGCCCTATAGGATAAAGTAAATGGACAGGAGGAATGTGTCTCTCCTCTCCAAGTGATCAGGTAGAAAAGAATTGATCCTCAAAGAAATGGATTATATGATTTATGGAAAAACAAAGGGAAACAAAGATGTAAAGAGGAAGAAAGGGCTCCTAACTTGGATGGGAGGTAGGCATTTGGAGTGTGTAAGAATATAACAAAGAGAAGGAAGGGAAAATGAAAGACTATAGAGCTTTTGGACCTAAGGAATAGGCATGAGTTTCATCCTATAAAAGGGCAGCTAAGTCAATTCTCAAGAGGAAATACTTTGCTAGTCCCCAAGGAATGATGATATAGATACAGTAACAGTCAGAGGAAGAAAAGATGAATTGGAATTATTTGACACCTTTTTTGAAGAATAACCAAGTTGATCTTTCTAGACTCAGCTTTAAAAATATAAACTTTCATTATCTTCCCAAAGCACAAGTTTGGAATGTGATGTAGAGCTTTCTAAGAATTGTCAAAATTTATGACCATCACTTTTTTTGTGGTGATTCATTTGAGGGTTGTTTCTCTCCATGATACTGAAGTTGTGGTTTGTCTTTCTTTCTCAAAGAGGACTATGGTACCAGGAAGATGTTGTCATAACTTGCAAGTGATTTGGATTTAAGTAAGGGAGGGCTGTGCAAAGTCACCAGTCTTACTTTCTCCTCCAGAGCCATCTGGGTCCCGTGGCCAGATACAGATCAGGACAACTAGAGATGATCCAGAATTCAGGATGCAGTGACTTTTTTAAACTGAGTTCTTTCTGAGTTCTCACTTTGACTAAGGAAATGCCCATTAAGTGATTAGGGCTATTTAAAAAGTGAGCCAAGGGATGGCTCAAAAAATCAAACTGGGAAGGGAAGACCTTCAGGGTTTTTGGCCAAAGGATAAACAATTACTTTTTACATTCACTCTGAGCCATGGGGGACCAAGCAATAACCATTAATTAGTGCTTGGGTAGGGACCCATTATTGGCCAATCAATGAGAGCCAGAGTGAATTAAGAAAGAAATCTAGCCAGTGAACTCCAAGATATCCGATTAGGTTTCAGCCTTCAAAATATGCCTTCCTTTGGGCAGAGCACCCTCAGGTAAGGGGATGATATCCCATGTGGGGAGAGAAGAGGAGAGGAGGAGCTAAGTTGCTCAACTGGAACTGGCCAGTTGTATCCCCAGTGCAGCAGCTCAGACTACTCACAGGTTGTGGTTTGTCCTTCATTCTCAAAGAGGACTAGGACATCAGGAAGGTGATGCCATGACTTGCAAGTTAATTGGATTTAAGTGAAGGAGTGCTTCACTTTCTCCTCCAGAGCTTATCTGGGTCCAGTGGCCAGATATAGATCAGGACAACTGGAGTGTCCAGGGTTCTAAAGTAGTAAAAAGTCAAAGGTTTCAAAGCTACTGAATGGGTTCTCCTTAGTCATAACTTGTAACCACCCCCATTTCTTATTATAATCATATACCAGCAACTATCAGTATGAAAGTATTACCTGGGGCAGTGATAGTTTTAGTGATTCACACAGGCAGGATCTGTCAGTCAGATCTTGAATCTATATCTTCTGGGTTCCAAAAAATATGACTGTGGGGTCACTCTATAGTTTGTAGCAAGAGTTATCCTTTTAAAACTTTATTAACCTTTTTATTTAAATAAAAATGAAGGAATTAAAAAATGAACAATTCAGAATTATGAAAAACAAGGTTGGCCCCAGCAAAGCAAAATGAGAAGACACCTCCCTGTGACTCATTTATAGAGATGGGGAATCCAGAGATGAGGAACATGGCATATAATGTCAGATTTTTTCCTGTTTTAATTGTTTTTGTTTATTTCCTCTTTTTCTTTTGAAAAAAATATAATAAGGGATGGTTTTCTGGGGTGATACATGGAGAATATTAGGTAATGTAAATGCCAAAAGAATTTATTAAAACCATCTAATGCTATTAAAAAACAAAAGATTGGCTTGTCTTGGGAGGCAGTGCGTTTTCTCTAACTAAGGAAGACTCTGTCACCACTTGCACAATTCCAATTTACCAATGTTCTTAAAATGTGAATGTCTTTTAATTCTGTACTGTTACATATTACTAATTATTTACTATATATTAATCTTATACTTTTCATTAGGTTATAGGATCCTTATAACATTATACTGGACATGTATTCATTTCACTGCTGGAAACTTTTTCAATTGTTGGATAAATGAATCTTTAATTGTTATTTTTTAGTTTTAAATTCATGTGTAGTTGGAATAATTGAATAGTAAATTGCTCAATTTTAAAGGTGCTGAGAGGCATACTTCTAAGGCATAATGAAGAAGAAGGGAAAACAAAGAAATTCATATGAAATGTCACCTTATCTGGGCCATTCCATGGGTTGATATTGAATATCACTAGACAGTCATTCAAAGACAAATTATCTTCCTACTCCATGTTTCTAGCTCCTTAGCAGATGCAAAGAATTTTAGTATATGAGAAAGAAAGGAGATAAAGAAGACAGCCCCTGAACCAATAAAAGTAAATTTTCTTGCTTGGAAGCAATATTGATGCAGTGCTAATAATCCTAAACTGTAATTATTTTTGTGTCATCCCTGCGATTAAGATTAGTGTTCTGACTTCAAAGTAGAAAATTGCTTCCTTATCCTCAGATGAGCAGTGAAGTACTGCGAACATAGTGAATAAAAACTGAAAAGGCAAAAATAGTCTATTGTGGGCCATCATATTTTGCCATTTAAGACCTTGTGTCAGAGAAAGAAGGCAGATTGATGGGAGATTAGGAGACAATAATACAGACACATCACCTAATATCGAAGATGGAAGTTTGTGTGATGAAAGATTTTTCTCTCACTAATGTTAACTTATTGCATGGAGAGGTCCCTTATGCAAGGCTATGCATGATGTTTCCAATTGCCCTGACTTTTAAAATATCATTTATAAAGAAAAGTTTGACCTTAACATTTCAGCAATGTTAATCATACTAAATCAAAGAAAATACCAATTCAAGAAATGCCATACATGAGGGAATGTCAGAAATATCCCAAAAAGTTTTAGACTATTGAAGAAATGAAACTGGCAGAGTGTTCAACAAAGTTCTAAATTATCTCAATAAAGCAAAAAAAAAAAACTGGGTTAAATAAATAACCCATTCACTGGGGTCCTTGCTCAAAGCTTTGAAAGGAACTAGAGTTAGAATACATTTTCAAAAGAGCTACAAATGTCTATATTGACTTGAAAAATTATTTCCTCATTGCTACACATTTTTTCTTCCAATAAAATTCTACCATTTTCCTTCTAATCTCTATCATTTTCTTGTTTATGATATCCATTGTAAATATTCCTTCTACATTAATGGAAAGTTGTGGTACAGAACAAAACAAAAAGATATCAATATGCCCTCCTATTATATAAGCCAATCATATAAGTAATGTTTTTCTTCAGTAATCAGCTAGAAATGATATCTATAGCTGTGATTCTCAGTGATTCCATCTGAGTTATTCTTTGCTGATATTTAAAATTTACATCTATTGATATATTGATATAAATTTGATACTACTGAAGCCTACTATTTTCAGTCATGACTTCATCTATACACAAATCAAAATGGACTGATGAAAATTATTTTTTCTCTTCTGCCAAACTAATTAACCTAACATCATTCTTCCAGTAAAAAAATGAAATAAGAACACAAGTCATTATACCGACTTTAAAGAATATCCGACTCTAGGTATAAAAATGAAAATGAAAAGTATTGAGTTCTCTTGCTCCAAAATTCTAATTCTTACATGATTTGAACATATTTTTTCTCTGTCTCAGTTTTCCTTTCCTTTTTTCTCATAGTCCTTTTCATGTCTTAAGGTATGTTTTTCTTTTTAAATCGATAATTCCACCTATCTTTTTTCCTTCTTCACTATGTATTTGTAATTACTAATTTATTCTAGCATGCATTTGTGACAACCACCAGCTTCCCAGGCTTATAACCTAGGTGTCATCTTCAACTTATCACTCTTCCTTAACACCCCCCCCATCCAATTTCTTGATAAGGTCTTTTGATTTTACCTTCATAACTTCTCTCACATATGCACCTCTCTCTAATCTTCATAAAATGTTGATTTGACCGTATTATTCCCTCCCCCATTGAATAAACTACAGTGCACTTTTCAGCTTTCTCAGTCTAAGACCTTTTTACAAGAGGGCTAGACTACAAGACTGACTGGGAAAAGGCTCATAATGGAGAGAAAAACAGGATGATGGAAACATAGGACCTGGGGTCATGTAAAACTAGGGATATTTGTAGAGGAAAGGTAATGGGATGAATCATTCCCTTGATTGATGTACCATTGATTCTGCACAGCTAATATGACTGGTCTTATTGTCTAGAACCTTATTCCAAAAGAGAGGAAAACACTAACCCTTCACTTTATTGGGCTTCTCCAGGGAATATCATATTTTGATTAGCTTTGCAGGGTTATAGATGACAGAAAGGCTCAAAATATATGAACATTGAGCTATGAGTGCTGAGTCAAGAGAAAGTGGTTGGGGGCTGATTTTTAAGATAGACAGAATTTTCATTTTGCTTGTCTTCAAAATATCTTTATTCTTATACCCTTAGCAATCTTAACCCCCCATTTCATCAAAGCCTGCAGACAAAGGAGACAGGGAGCAATGAAGAGTATGTTCAGAGAATTAAAACATTCATTCAACATATCTAAGTTTCTATAAAGTCTTCATATGCAGTACATACACATATTCTCATGATTCCAATGTCAGTTCCTTCCAAATGACACATCCATTTGTCTTTCAGTTTTTCATTCAGATTAGAAACATTGCTTATATACTTCAAATCTGTATGTGGGTTAGAAATGGCTCTCATCATATCATTTTTTTAAAAATTCAGTAAAAATATTAATACTGCATCAGCCAATAAATCTCAGGGACAAAACAATTTTATCTATGCTCCATATTTTGGATTGTTTTTAATCAATTAGTTTCTATTTTTATTCAGATCTGTGATTTTATTTTTAAGTGAATGCCCCAGCAAAGTGGGTCAGTTTAAATCACTAATTTCTGTTGAATTTATAATCCTAGGTAATTGCTTCATTTAAGTGACTTGCCCCTGGTTATATTGTCAATAAGTGTCAGGACTCAAATCAAATTCTTACTGGCTTCAAGACAAGCCTCTTATCTTCTAAATCAAACTGCATATTTTATATTATTTAACTTATAAAATTACATATTTTCAACTATAATTTGAAGGCTAATTTTAAAAGGCTCTCTATATAACAGTATTCATTAGGAACATTGGTTTTTTTTTAATCTTAGTAGTTGTACCTCATAATTTTTTTCATATTTTGCTCACTGATGTTTTAGGAATCAGTCTATAATGAAGAGTAAGGCATTACACAGTAAAACCACCAAGTTTAAGTGCACTATTGACAGGAGCAACTGACATCATTTTGCAAGTAAAGTATGTATGCAAAAAATAAAGCACTCAGTAAGTTAAAAGCTATTACATCAAGCAAATACATTTACAGAGACTTGGAGCCAGTGGGTTGATTCATTCTATATGAGATATCTGAATTATGTTGACAATCTAATAATGCGCCTGAGTAGCTAAAGGCTGATACAGGTCTGCAGGAGACAGTAATGTTGTTGCAACATTTTATAACATTAAAGGCATCATGGAGATAAATGAAACTAATATAGCTTGAAAATTATCATTCCTCTACTTTTTAAAGAAAGATTTAAAATATATGAATATTGTATATCTATGTGAATGGAGATCATCATTCAGACTATATGTATGTGGATCATAAACATATTCATAGGATCTGGTTTATACAATATGTGCATGTGAAACTAATTGTGTCTGCATCAGTAAATGTATACATATATACATATATACAATCTATATATAGATATAGATATAGATATATATGTATATATATGTATACATATATAGATATATCTATATCTATATATAGATACATAGATATATAGATATATAGATATATGCATATACACATCCCTCACTGGCTGTGAAAACAGAACCATTGTCAGTGACTCCCCAGTGACTACTAAATATAATATAATCTCCTTGACTTGGTATTCAAGACTTTCCATAAATTAGTTCTAATCTACCTATCTACCTTAGCTAGTATTATCCTGCTTCAAATAAGCTATAATCCAGGCAAAGGGGATTTACTACTCACTACTTCCTATCCCTTCATTCATCTCCCTCTCCTTTTTCCCAACAAGCAAATAAACAAACAAACCTCTGTCTGTTAATGTACTTGCCTTCCCTTCAAGACCCAACTCAAATGCTACCCCTTCCATGAAGACTTCCTTAACCTTTCCTTGTATGAATTATCTTTTCATCCCCAACATTTTGTTGGACTCTCCCCTTTGCATGTAATTCCTTTTCTTTTACATTTTCACCACCATTAGATTATAAATTCCCTGAGGGCATGGCATAGCTATCTTTGTGTACCAAAACCTAATACAATGTTTTGTAAATAAGAGGTGTTGCATAAATATTTGTTGAATTGAATTATATGTGAGGTTTTGTTGCAATGCTACATAATATGTCCCTAATAATACTAATTGAACTATTATGGATAATAAAATATTTTGAAATTTGAGCATAATTATGAGAAGTGGGGATTCTTATTTTCCCATTATATTTAAAGCATCATTATAACTTTAAGGAAAATCATAAAAATGACACTATATGGCAAAAGTAATGAAGTGTGAGTGAAAGAGTCATTTGAGAAGACATGCAAAATGAAGCCCTTCATGAGTATTGTGATGAGAAATTAAATATTATAAAAATACTGCTCAGGGCAGCATGTTAGAAACTGTTTGAAGAGCTTATTTGATCCTGTTTTAAACAGTTCCAATACAAGCAGTGATATTTTCAATGTGAATATTTACATTTAATCAGTTACAGAGGTCAAAGCCTTTTTTTAGTCAGAGACTCTAATAAATAACACATGTCAATATTTGTGACATAATTATTTTAGTACTGGTAATTATGCCTCATTCTGAAAGACAATGCAGTTAGAATTTTTTATTAAACAGGATGATTCTTTTTATGTCAGTCAATCCATCATAAATATTCACTCAAAATCATATGGAAAAATATAATGCATTTATTTTTTATTAGTTGCTCTGAAAATGCAGGTGGAATAATTTGGTATAAAATACTGAAGTACAAAGCATGTGGCCTAGGTAGAGGAGGCATTTAATGTTGGTTTCTATGATAAATAAAGGGTAACAAAGTCAGAACTTGTTCATTTCTCCATCTTATGTTTCCTTTGTTGCAGAAAATAAAAAAAGAAAATGTTCAGGGGAAAAATAATTTGGTCATTTCTTTAATGATTCTTTTTTGACATTTTGTTATTTTAATCCATGTAAATTGTACCCTTGGAAAACCTTTCAATTCCATTCTTGCATCTGGCCATTTGACAGAGTCTTTCCAAAGGCAAACTACTTTTGGTTATATTAAACAAATCCAATGGCATATCACTATTGCCAGCCTTAACACTTTTGAATTAAGTTATATTTACTTATTCTTAAAGTATCTCTGCAAGTTTTAACTTATCATATTGTGTGAAAATATCTATCAATTCTTTTCCTCCATTTTGACCAAAAATTGTTTACATTTCCATTGCTGATGTTAGGTCTTGAACTCTACATTTTATTAACATTGTAGTAGTGTTTGTTAGTATAATTTCAAAATCTATTATTGTTCATTTTACTGATCTGAATGAGCATCTTAATGCTGGCTAGTTACTTTAAATATTTTCTGTCTTTAACTTTGATTCCAGAATGCCAGGAAGTCTCTTGACTTAACATAACAGTTTCTCCTGCATAGCTTTATGCTCAGTGAATTTTGCCTGAAAAAGAACAAAGTATTTGTAAGCATTACCTTCATTCCTTAGTTCAATTGGTCCTCTAGATTCAAGCTAAAAGCCTCATCTTTCTTTTATCATTAAGTACTTTAAGGATTTTTTGGTTATCTATTCTAAATGATATTTTGATATCATAGAAAGAGACAATGATACGATATCACCCATGTAAAGCAAGTGGTAAATAATATTTTGGTATGATTTTGCATTAACTTGAAATCTATGCTATTTAGGAAACATGGTAATGAATTTAAGGGTAGACAATATCATAACAGGCTTAAACTGTCTCTTTGAAAGATTCCACATTTTACATCAATTGAACTTAGTGGTATTATTTGATGGCATTTTTTTTAAAGAGATGATAATTTTCTTTGTGAATTTAAAGTGCTCTAGCAGTCTTATAAATCCTGGATCTATTTTATATATTTATGGTACATGAATAAGCCATGACTGCAGAACTGAGTCAAAGCATTTGTGAACAAAACATCAGGACAATAAGACATCAGGACAGTTGTAGCAGATGGTATGATGGGAGTAATATTTACTTTGTTATGTTCCCACATTTAAATTTCTTTAAACTTCTAGATTTTTATGATTTGAAAAAAAAAATTTGTCTTGAATAGTTTGGAGGTTCTGAATATTCATTATGAAAACATCAATTAAAACCTATTTCTTACATTTAATGAGTCAATGATGATGATTGTGGAATATTATTATTGGTGGTGGCATGTAATTGTTTTTTATCATTTTATTAATTTATGTTAATAAATTAATAAAAGCAAAGGCATCATTTAATTATTTATTATTTTCATTAATAAAATCAATGTATTATTTAATAAATATTTTGTTTAAATTTTATTTATTTTGCTAATTTATTAGTTAAGTTTATTCATTTTCTATTCTCCAAGGCAGTTTTTTTTCCTAGAACTTGTATATAAACTCTCCTAATCTACTCACTTTCAAAGAGCAGCATGTATGTTGGCAGCTTGCAAACTTGTCCAAAGCCCATTTGTCTTTATTATTTTATAAGATTGTATTTTAATATAATTTTTTTATATTTTGTAAAAGAACTTTAACATGGGAAAAGCATGCCACAGTATATGCTTTAGTGATATGGTAATCAATCTTCAGCTAATTAGTTTCCCCTTGTATGTTATAACTCATTTGCAGAGGCATCTCATTAATCATTAAATAGGTATTCCTAATCCCACAGTGCACAAATGTCTCTTTCTTCTCCTTGTGAACTCTCCCTAGATAGACCTATCATTCTACCATTTATAAAAACTCAGTCAATCTAAATTTTTCTTATTCCTTCCATCATTTACATCTATTGTCTGTTCTAAGAAAAACTGTGAAATTGCTGAAAAAATACTCCCCTGACTTTTCTTACTCTTTACACAGTCTCTTTGTTGTTGTCGTTGCTGCTGCTTTTGTTGTAGTATTCCCTTCTCCAAAGCTTCATGCATCTGGTACTCTCAGAGAGCCACCAAGGTGTCCAGAATCAATGTCTTTCTATTTTCCTAGGCAGCAGGTCCATATATAAGATCTGTCTCATCTATTGCAATCATCATAACAATTTACTGGCTAGTTACTTTTAATCTGTAGAATAATAAAATCACAAGAGTGCTGAGTTAAAGAAGGTCATCTAGTAAAATCTCTATGTAAAGTCTGAACCCTGTGTACAAATCTTAGAAAAATGGAGTGTTTGACTACATCCAGGAAGCAATGGAGAATTACTCTTGAGAAAGCCTATTCCATTTTGGACTGAGACAGGCATTAGTTGTCATCATCATCATTGTCATCATCATCATTATCATCACCATCATCACTCTAAATCTGCATATATTATTCTCCATTGGTCCTACTTTGCTCCTTCAACACCCAAAGAAATCATGTCCAATCTTTCTTTAACTTGAAAATTCTTCAGAATTTCACAGATTTTTTGCAATTTTTTCTCATTAACCATTAAATAGGTATTTCTTTAGGATTTTCATGTAAAAATTAAAACTATCTTGCCTCCCATTCCCAAATCCTATCATTAAGTCTTTTCTTCTCTAGGATTAATAAGGCCATGTCCTTTAACTGATTCTGAGGTGGCATGGCTTTCTGTAACTATGGTAGACTCACTCTAGTGGGTCAATGTCTAGATCAACAAGGTAGTACAGTGAATAGAGCACCAGGTCTGGAGCCAGGAAGACCTGAGCTCAAATATGATCTCAGACATTCACTAGCTGTGTGACCCTGGCCAAGTCACTTAACCCTGTTTGCCTGTTTCTCATCTGTAAAAATGAGATTAAGTTTTTATTTTCATTTATTATTTCTAGGGAGGTTGTTTCTAATTTATTTCTTCTCTAATTTTTAGCATCTCTACTTTTGTGCTTATTTTGGGTTTATTCATCTGTTATTTTTCTAAAGTTTTTTAGGGGCAACTAGGTGGTACAGTGGATAGTTACTGGAGAAGGAGACAAAATCAATAAAATAGCAAATGAGCATGAAATCACCATGAAACCAAAAGAAATAAAATAGAATAATGAGAACATATTATGCACAGTTACACGATAACAAAACTGAGAACATGAAAGAAATAGATCAATATTTAAGCCTGTAAAATATAGAAACTATTGGAAGACTACATGGAGAACTTAATCTCAAAAAAAGTAAATAGATCTATCTGTAAAGCCTTCTGTGAGTGCAATATTAAGTTCTTCATTATTTTATGTCTGTCTGTAATGCCATCAATTCCATCATGGGAAAAAATCATTTAAACCAATTTGTTTCATGTGGGTAAGATAGTATAAACAAGAAAGAATATTTTGTGAATTAATAAATGCACAAAAAGAAAAGCATTTAAATAGTATTTTATTTTTTCCAATTACATGTAAAATGATTTTCAACATTCATTTTTAATTAATTTCTTTATTTTTAGTCTTCAACACTCACTTCCGTAAAATTTTTTGTTTTAAATTTTCTCCCCTTCCCACTTCTTTCTCCCCCTACCCTGAGATGGTGTACAATCTGAAATAGGCTCTCCATATACATTCGTGTTAAGCATATTTTCCTATTACTCATGATATAAAGAACAATTGGAACTAATGGGAGGAACCATGAGAATGAAGCAATAAAACAAAGCAACAAAGGAAAAGGAGAACAAATAGTGTACTTCCATCTGCATCCAGATTCCATATTTCTTTCTCTGGGTGTGGATAGCAATTTCCATCATGAATCTTTTGGAGTTGTCTTAGATTCTTGCATTGCTATGAACAGCCAAGTCTATCAAAGTCAGTCATCCCATAACGTAGGCGTTATTGTATACAATATTCTCCTGGTTCTGCTCATTTCACTCTGCATCGGTCCATATAAGTCTTTCCAAGTTTTTTTTTTGAAGTCTGCCTGCTCATCATTATTTATATCACAATAATATTCCATTACATTCTTTTGCCACAACTTGTTCATCCATATCCCAATCGATGGGCATCTCTCAATTTCCAATTCTTCACCACTGCAAAAAAGCTGCAATAAACATTTTTGTACATGTGAGTCCTTTTCCTGCTTTTATGCTCTCTTTAGGATACAGTCCTAGAAGTGCTATTGCTGGGTCAAAGGGTATGGACAATTTTATAACTCTTTGTACATAGTTCTAAATTGCTCTCCAAAATAGATGGATCATTTCACAACTCCACCAACAATGTATTAGTGTTCCAATTGTCCCCCATCTTCTCCAACATTTATCATTGTCCTGTTTTGTCATGTTAGCCAATCTAATAGGTGTGATGTGATATCTCAGAGTAGTTTTGAATTGCATTTCTCTAATCAATAGTGATTTAGAACATTTTTTCATATGACTATAGATAGCTTTAGTTTCTTCCTCTGAGAACTGTCTGTTCATATCTTTTGACTATTTATCAATTGGGGAATAACTTGTATACTTATAAATTTGACTCAGTTCTCTATATATTTTAGAAATGAGGCCTTTGTCAGAGACACTGGTTATAAAAATGCTTTCCCAGTTTTCCACTTCCCTCCTACTCTTCAATGCATTGGCTTTATTTGTGCAAAAACTTTTCAATTTAATATAATCAAAATTGTCCATTTTTTATTTCATAATGTTCTCTATCTCTTGTTTGGTCATAAATTCTTCCCTTCTCCATAAATCTGAAAAGTAAACTATTCTTTGCTCTTCTAGTTTGATTATAGTATCAGTCTTTATATCTAAATGTGTACCCATTTTGACTTTATCTTGCTATAAGGTGTAAGATGTTGATCTATGCCCAGTTTCTGCCATACATTTTTCCAGTTTTCCCAGCAGTTTTTGTCAAATAGTGAGTTCTTATCCCAGAAACTGGAGTCTTTGGATTTATCAAATAGTAGATTAGTATAGTCATTAACAGTTGTGTCTTGCATATTTAGCCTATTCCACTGATCCACCAAACATTCATTTCTTTAAAAAGAAATTAAGTTCCAAATTCTCTCCCTTCCTCCTACCCCTCAACCTCCCTACCATGGTAAGCAATTTGATATAAGACATATATGTGCAATCAAGTAAAACATATTTCCAAATCCATCATGTTGTGAGAGAAGAAACACACCAAAAGGGAAAAAATATGTAAACAAAAATAAAGTAAAAATTAATTATGGACGTGGAAAGCACTTTCTATCCTGAGTCCTTTAGAATTGTCTTGTGTCACTGTACTGCTGAGAAGAGTTAATTCATTTTTAATGATCATAACACAATGTTGCTGTTACTATGCACAATGTTCTCTTGAGTCTGTTCACTTCACTTTGAATCAGTTCATCTAATACCATGTTTGTTTGTTTGTTTTCTGAATTCTGCCTGCTCATTATTTCTCATGGAACAATAGTATTCCATTACATTCATATACCACAACTTGTTAAATCATTCTCCAATTGATGGGAAACTCCTTAATTTCTGATTATTTGTCACACAAAGAGAGATATTAGAAATAATTTTGTAAATATAGATCCTTTTCCCTTTTGATGATCTCTGGGATACAGACCTAATAGTGATATTGCTGGATCAAAGAGTATGCACAGTTTTATAGCCCTTTGGGCATAGTTCCAAATTGCTATCCAGAATGGTTGGATCAGTTCACAACTTCACCAACAGTGCATTAGTGTCCCAATTTTCCCACATCCTCTCTAACATTAACGTTTTCCTTTTCCATCAAATTAACCAATCTGATGGGTATGAAGTGGTACCTCAGAGTTGCTTTAATTAGCATTTCTTTAATCAATAGTGATTTAGAGCATTTTTATATGACTTTTTCCATTCAGTTTTGAATTCTTCATCTGAAAACTGCCTGTACATAACCTTTGACCATTTTATCAACTGGAGGATGACTTGTATTCTCATAAATTTGACTTAGTTCTCTACATATTTGAGAAATAAAGACTTCAGCAGAGACATTTGCTATAAAAATTATTTCCCAGCTTTCTGATTTCTTTTTTAATATTGATTACATTGGTTTTATTTGTGTAAAACCTTTTTTAATTAAATATAATCAAAATTAATCATTTTATAAATCATAATGTTCTCTATCTCTTATTTTATTCATAAATTCTTCTCTCCTCCATGCATCTGACAGGTAAACCACTCATTGTTTTCCTAATTTGCTTATGGTATCACCCTTTATGTATAAATCATGTACCTATTTTGACCTCATCTTGGTATACAGTGTGAGATGGTTGTCTATACCTAGTTTCTGTCATATTGTTTTCCAGTTTTGTCAGCAGTTTTTTGTCAAATAGTGATTTCTTGTCCCAGAAACTTGAGTCTTGGGTTTATCAAACACTAGATTTCTATGGTCATGTACTACTGTATCTTGTGTACCTAATCTATTCCACTGACACACCAACATTCATTTGGGAAATTGGTCTACAATTTGCTTTTTCTGTTTGTCTCTTCCTGGTTTAGTTATGAGCACCATTTTTGTGTCATAAAGGAATTTGATATCTTCTTCACCTATTTTTCTAAATAGTTCATGTGGTATTGGAATTAATTGTTCTTTAAATGTTCAGTAGAATTCACTCATTAGTCTAACTGTCCCTAAGGATTTTTCCTTAGGGGGCTCATTGATAGCTTGTTCAATTTATTTTTTTCTAAAATGGGGGTAAGTATTCCATTTCTTCTTATGTTAATCTGGGAAATTTATGTTCTTGTAAATATTCATCCATTTTTCTTAGGTTATCAGATTTATTGGCATACAATGCTCATAATTATTGCCTAAATTTCTTCTTCATTGGTGGTGAATTCACTCTTTTAATTTTTAATACTGGTAATTTTTTTTGGTCTAGGCAATGGGGTTAAGTGACTTGTCCAGGGTCACACAGCTAGTATTATGTGTCTGAGGCCGAATTTGAACTCAGGTCCTCCTGACTGCAGGGCCAGTGCTCTATCCACTGCACCACTTAGCTGCCCCAATACTGGTAATTTTTAATACTGGTAATTTGGTTTCCTTCTTTCTTTGTACCACTGAGAAAAAGGTATATTCCTTTTTAACCCTATTCAGTTTTCTCCAGAGGTCTATCTTATCTAACTTTCCTAAAATTCTATTCACCTCCTTCTTTCTTGTTTATTTTTGTGGTTAAATTTATCTAGTTCTGAGGGGGGAAAGTTGAGATTCTCTACTAGTATAGTTTTATTGACTATTTCTTCATGTAACTCATTTAACTTCTCCTTTAGAAATCTGGATAGTTTTTCTTTTGGTGCATATATATTTAGTGTGTATATTATTTCATTGTTTGTGATACCTTTCAGTAAGATGTAGTTTCTTTCCTTGTCTCTTTTAATGAGATCTATTTTTGCTTTCGTTTTGCCTGAGGTCATGATTGCTACCACTGTTTTTTTTTTATTTCAGCTGAAGCAAAATATATTCTGCTCTAGCCTTTTACCTTTACTCCATGTGTGTCCCTCTGCTTCAAATGTGTTTCTTGTAAACAACATATCATAGGATTTTGTTTTTTAATCCACTCTGCTATCTACTGCCATTCTATAGGTGAGTTCATCCCATTCACAGTTATGATTACTAACTGTATATTTCCATCCATCCTATTTCCCCCTGTTTATACTTGTTTTTCTCTCCTTTTACCCTGTCCTTCCTCACTAGTGTTTCTGACCACCAGCTCCCTCAATTTCCCTTTCAACTAACAGTTCCCCCTTTTCTCATTCCCATCCCCTCCTACTTCCTTACAGAAAAGCATTTTTTTTATTTTTTTTAGGCAATTGGAGTACAGTGACTTGCCCAGGGTCACACAGCTAGTAAGTATCCAGAAAAGCATTTCTTAACAGCAAATGACTGTGGCATACAAATAGAAAACCTAGACAGACCTTTCTCTTCAGGATTTCACATTCTGATAAGGGGAGAGAAAACATATAGGAGATTTGTTTTCAATTGCAAGTCAAATGCAAAGGTCTTTAATATGCACTGGCAAAGCAGATGGTATTGCACTACACTTACTGGGGTTTCTGTTAAATTAAGCCCTATCATTTTTTTGTGGTAAAACATTAGACAATGTCACATTTTATAAACACAAATTATATTTTATATGTATGTATATATATATGTATATATGTATATGTGTGTGTGTATATATATATATATATACATATATATATCTTACTATTGTTATGGCTATCAGGGATTTTCATTAGTCATAATTAGAATTATCTACAGAGCTTTGCCAGTAATTTTTTTTAAAAAATCTCATATATTAATTTTTTGGTAATTTATCAATTTGAATTTATTGTTGAACTTGATATAATATGTTCACTTTGCTTTCTAGTTTTCCCAGAAGGTTTTGTTAAATAGAAAATTCTTCACCAAATAACTGAATACTTGTTTGATTTTATTGGTCACTAAATTTTTGAGTTCACTTATTCCTGAATCTGTCATATCTAATCTGTTCTATTGATCTACTTTTCAATTTTTTTAAGCAGTACCAAATAGTTTTGATTATTACTACTTTATAATATAATGTAAAATCTAGAATTTTTTTTCTTTTAGTCTTACTTGTTTTTCAAGTTTTATTTTTACAGTCTAGAATTTTATTTTGTTTAGATCTGTAAATTATCTCTTTGATAGCTTTATTGGTATATCATTAAACCTATAAATTGGTTTTGACACTATTGCCATTCTTATGTTATTACTATATTGGTATGGCCTAGCCATGACCACTATCAATCACTCCAGTTAAGTTGTTCTTAATTTCTTTAAGAAGTATTTTGAAATTGGATCAGTATAAGAATGGAGTGTGGTTTGATAACTATTTTAGATAGATGTGTTAAATGAGACTACCATTTGTATTTTCACCTCCTATATTTTGTTATTGCTTTATAGAAACCATGTTGATTTTTATGGATTTATTTTGCCCTATAAAATTGCTAAATTTATTGTTTCAATTAGTTTCTTTGCTGATTCTCTAAGTAAACCATCATGTCTTCAGTGAATTGTCAGAATTTAGTTTCTTTGCCTATCTTTGTGCCTTTTCTTTTTCTATCATCTATCGCTTTGCCAGCTTTTGGGGAACCATGACAATTAAAAACAAAAAAAAGGTGCATTATTGATTTGCTCCTGTATTTATTGGGGATTTTAGTATATCTTAGTATTTCCCCATTGTATGTCATGCTTGCTTTTTGAATAGATGATTTTTATTATATTAAAATAAGATATTTGTATGCCTATACTTTGTAGGATTTTTAACTGAAATGAGCATTGTATTTGCAAAAACTATTGTGATAATTATGACAGCAGTAAAATTTTACTAGAAATAAGAGGAGAGAATCCCATATGTTAAAGAAACAGCTTTTAAGTGTCTTTCTTCAGTTTTCCAAGAACACAAAAATATTTGGATAGGTATCATGGAAAAGATTTTAATTTTTATGAATTGATCCTCATAAAAGATTTAGAAAGTTCACAACAAAATCTAGTTTACAATATCTTGTGCTGCAATTCTTTTTTAAGAAGTGTTTTTGAATAACATATTTTTTTTAATTTCCAGCCAATGTCTGATTCATCTATTACTGCTTCAATAAATCTTTGGAAAATTAAAAAATACATTTATTAGTAATTTTTGTCATGTCTTCATTTACATATGTTTTATTATTTCAAAAAAGATAACAACCTCCTTGAGGGTAGCAAATGCCTTCTTTTTCTTGTTCATCATCTATTCACTATGCCCAGTAAAGAGTCTTTAGCAAGTGATCAATAAGTACTCATTAACTAATGTTCATAGTTGCAGAAATATATTTTGATTTAAATGTGCTCATGTTTTATCACACATGACACATTATTTGTGGTTTGTTTTTCTTTAGTTCTCTTTAGAGCACAGTTAATTGTAAAAATATTTTATGGACCATCCTTGCTCCATAATTCATATTTCCCTTCTGGTTTTTGTTTGTAAAGCAATAAAGACATTTGGCTTGATTTCTAACACTAATTATTCCTACTGCAAAATAATCTATGATAGTGATTTAGCTGATATTCACAAGAAAGAGCAGGAAGAAAATATGGGAGGTTTGTGGTTTTGTAATCTGAATATCATGATTAAAACTACAATGGGGCATTAAATAAGCACATTTTAATGCCATTAGCAGTGTTTTATAGTAGACTGGAGTATTTTCTAATTAACCCTTTTATTTTTAGCTTTGCTGCATATTAGTTTGTAGGTGTTTATATTTTTTTTAAAACTTTATACATGCCCTATTATAGAGGCTTATAAATTAGATTTTTTTGCATTACAACTGGATATCATCCATCCTTTGAAGCAAATAGGTTATTTTTTTTTAGCTTTGTTTTCCCTTTCCTGATCAAGAAGGACTTCTGAGTAAATAGGAAAGTTGATATTTCTGAATAAGAGGCTTACTAAGTTAGACTATGAGTTTTTTCCAGAACAAAGACTGTCTTTTACTTTTCTTTGTATCCCTAGCACTTAGTACAATACTGGCACATAATAAGGCTTAGTTTAGTGACTAAATGATTAACACCAAAGGAAAAAAAAACTAGGCAATAAAACAAAGTTAAATAGAATATTTGGCAGTCCTCTTTGCTTATCATAATCATGTTTGCAAATAATTATAATCTCCACTTTGCATCTGCAATTCTTCTTGGTTTCAATTTTATGGAACAAGAATTTCTTCCCAGGACAAACTGATTATTTTCAATCTTATCACTACTCTGCCAACTCAAGCCTTAGATATTGAATACCTTCATACCTCCCTCAGTCTCCTCTAGACTCTGATTGGAGGACTGGATGGTGGAATCCTAAACTGCTCCCAAGCATTTCTTTACGGAGGGAATTGGACTTCCACCTAACTCCATTGCGTCTGCAGCTCTGCATGGTTTCAACTCCATGCAACAAGATGTCCTAGCTGGGGATCCCTTGGTCTCCTACCCCATTTCAGCTTTCTTTTCTGTGTTGTCTTCTTCCATTAAATTGTAAGCTCCAAGAGATCATGGAATGTCTTTCCTTTCCTTATTTGTATCCTCAGCATTGAGCACAGTTCCTGGCACATAGTAGGTGCTTTATCATTTTTAATTGAATTGAATCATAATCATGCTTAAAATAATTTTGTGAAGGTAACTTTGCTTTGCACTTCAATGTTGTAAGCTGGAATCACACCTATCAGATCGACTAACTTTACAAAACAGGAAAATGGTAAATGTTGGAGAAGATGTGAAAAAATTGGAACATTAATGCATTGCTGTTGGAGTTGGGAACTGATTCAACCATTTCGGAGCGCAATTTGGAACTATGCTCAAAGGGCTATAAAACTGTGCATATCCTTTGACCCAGCAATACCATTTCTAGGTCTCTATCTCAAAAAGATAATAAAAAATGGAAAAAAGGACACACATACAAAAATATTAATAGCAGCTCTTTTTGTGGTGACAAAAAATTGGAAATTGAAGGGATGCCCATCAATCGGGGAATGGCTGAACAAATTGTGGTATATTAACATAATGGAATACTATTATTCTATAAGAAATGATGAGCAGTCAGGCTTTAGAAAAAACTGGAAATACTTGCATGAACTGATGCCGAGTGAAGTGAGCAGATCCAGGAGAACATTGTACACAGTAACAGAATATTGTGGGATGACTAATGTTGATAGATTTACCTCTTCTTAGCAATGCAAGGATCTAAGACAACCCCAAAAGACTCATGATGGAAAATGCTATCAACATCCAGAAAATGAATTGTGGAGTCTGAATGCTGATAGAAGCGTATTATTTGTTCTCTTTTTTTTTAATTTGTTTTTTGTTTCTTCTTTCTCATGGTTCTTCCCATTGGTTCTAATTCTTCTTTACAACATGACTAATATGAAAATATGTTTAATGTGAATGTATATGTAGACTCTATATCAGATTGCATGCTATCTTGTGGTGAGGGTAGGGGAGGCAGAGGGAGGAAATTTGGAACTTAAAATCTTATGGAAGTGGATGTTGAAAACTAAAAATAAATTAATATTAAAAAAATTGGATTTGGAATGAGAAGAAATGAGTTTGAATACTAATTTTGCCACTATTTGTTTGAATGTGTGTCATGAAAAGAGGAATGAATGTTGAGCAGAGGTCCTGGATTCAAATATTGACTGCCATTCATAACCTGTGTGACCATGGCTAAGTCACTAAATGTTTCTGGAAGTTCATTATCTATAAAATGAAAGGGCTGGAGTCAGTGGAATTTAAGGTACTATCTAGTCTCAGGAGCATATGGTCTCCTTTCTAATTTGTAAATAGAAAAGAAGAAAAAAGAAAAAGAAGTCCAAAAACATTACAAACAACAGTGAAAAAAGAAATAGTTATCTATGCTTGCCACAAGTCACATTCCATGGAAAAACTGAGGTAGCTACATGCCAGGTATAGTTATTAAAAATAATTCACTTTGACTTCCCCAATTGATCACTACAAAAAAACTTTTTACATCATTTGTAATATCTTCAGATTAAAAAAGTGTTTATGATCTCTAATATTTAGCAAGTGGTAATTCTATGTTCCTCTTGTGAAAATATACTAGCTCTTTGCCTAGTGGTTATACCTCTGGGTTAATGAGGAACTGATCCTACCTGTCTTTGTCTCTTGTATTTTTTTCAATTAGTCAGTCAGTCAGTGAATAGACATGTTTTAAGTGCTTACTATATGACAGGCAACTTCACTAAGCTCAGGGAATACAGAAAGAGGCAAAAGACAGTATTTCCTGTCAGACAGGAAAGAATAAGCAAACAAATATGTGTAAACAAGGACAAGATATAGGATAAATACATAAAATTGACACAGGATAAATAGGAAATAATTATGAGAAGGCATTAGAAGGCATCAGAATTAAGAAGGGTTCGGAAATGTTTCCTCTAGACGATGTGATATTAGTTAGGACTTAAATAAAGCCAAGAAAGGCAGTATACAGAGATAAGGAAGGAGAACATTCTAGGAATGGGGGACAGACAGAGAAAATGCCCACTCAAGGGATAGAATGTCTTGTTCCTGGAATGGCCATTGTCACTGAATCTAAATAAATGTGGTAAGGAATAGTAAAGTGTAAGAAGACTGCAAAGGTAGGAGGGAGCTTAAGTTACAAAGGTCTTCGAATGTCAAACAGAGGATTTTGTATTTTATCCTGGAGTTAAGAGAGAGCCACTGAAATATATTGAATAGGGTAGGGGTCAGGGTAGTGACATGGTCAGATATGTGCTTCAGGAAAATCACATTGGTAGCTGAATGATGGATGGATTGTAATGGAGAAAGACTTGAAGCAGGCAGGCCCACTAGCAGGCTATTGCAGTAATTAAGGTGTGAAATGATCAGGGCCTGCATTAGAGTGATAGAAGCATCAAAGAAGGGGGCATATTTGAGAGATGTTGCAAAGGTGAAATCAACAGGCATTGGTAACAGATTGGATATGATGGGGGAGAGATATTGAGTAATCATGAATGATTCCTAGGTTCAGAGCCCCAAGTAATGGGGGAATGCCCTCTACAGTAATAGGGAAGGTGGGAGAGGGGAAGGATTTAAGGGGAAAGATAAGTTCTGTTTTAGTAGTTGGAGACTGTTTTTATAATAATTATATTATATTGTCTTTATAGTGTTATAATAATTTCATTTTCCCTGGTTATTCCATTTTGTTTTTCTTATTCTGTGGGTCAATACCAAGAATTTATTAATGAAAAGAAGACAAGCTGCAAAAGGGCAGTTAAAAGGGCCAGTTGCTGATGTTTTATAGACATTCTATTCTGTGCCTTTAGGATCTTGTTATTCTTGCTGTTCTGTAACTATTGATGCAACATATCTTTTGATGAAGTAATTGGGATCAGGAACTCAGTTATGAGCAAGCAATTATTTCCTTTGTTTTCTGCTGTCTCTCTAGGCTCTACAAAAAAAAACCAAAAAAACATTTGGGTCTACTGCTCCCAAAGGAAGTACTGAATGATTCCTTCTGAAATTTGACTTTTGGATGTCTCCTAGAACTTTCAGTACTCTAGTCCTCAAGCATCTAGAATGCATTATGGAAAGTTGCTTCAGAAAGTCCCCAGTTTAGGGGTGGGGAACAAAACTCAAATAAAACTATGAAAATTCCAAGCAAACAAGGAGAGTTCTTTGAGACATTGTTAAAGCCACTTAGTTATTCCCTTTTCTCATATTGAGAGGTTAAGCTATTGTCATGAGTTGAGTGACTAGTGGATATTTCATTTTTAAAGCACTGTAGTTAAATTGAGTAGTCTATATCTAGGCCAATTCTGAAATACAGCTAAATGAAGCTCATAGATTACAGTTATGACAGGGGCTCTGCTTTAGTAAAAAAAAATCTATTTTAAACCATTAAAAGGTTACTTTTTGTTTGATACTAAATAAATTGTAGCAGCTGTTGAAATAATCATATTTTATTTTCCTGTTGACTCCCATGATGAACTAGAATGTCAGCAGATTCTACCAGGTATTTCAGCTGTATAGATGCATTTCTATGATGCAGCAATTACTATATAAAAGAGTATAACTTTTTAAGTTCATAGCCAGATAATAGCTGTACATAGAACTAGTGCTTAATACTCATAGGATTTAATAATCCATTAGCTTTAAAATATCACGTGCTTAATACTCCACATTCTGTCCTTCCTCATTATAAGATATGAACTCACTTGTAAAATGATGTTAGTTTTCTTCTCTGACTTTTTTTGTCCTCAGTGTAGGATATAGACAGTAAGATCTGGACTGAAGAAAACAAAGTTATGATAATGACAAAGGACATATATAGATCCCATTGTAAAGACTCCTTTTTTGAATCAGTGTGCAAGGGACATAAATATGTCATCTTGGTCAGAATGATGAGGGTTAAGGTTCAAATCCATAATGACTTGAGTAGAAGGTAAGATTTTCATCTTAGTGCAATTATTAATGCAAAATGTTAGTGGGGAAAAAACATAGCTTGACAGATAATTCAGTAACAAAATACATGTTAATATATATCACTGTATTCATAAATTTTAATGGAACTATTTATCAGAGCAAGGACTATTAGAGAATTCAGTAGGCTTTCTGCCTTTGTGGCAAGATGAATGATGAATCAGATGCAACACAGGCTTCCTTAATAATTTATTGGGTCATGAGTTATGGTTTTATTCAATTGAAAATTATTAGATGGGTTTGCCCCAGGCAGAGAGCATGGTATATGGAAAAAGAAAATAGATTAAGCAAACACTTGATGTGTTTAATCATTTCAAACAGGGCAGAGGATAAAGGCCCTGACATATTTGTCATTAGTTCAGCTGACATTTTTACCTCTGCACAACATAATCACAAGATGGAAATTATCAGTGCTCCTCAAAAAACATGATGTTGATAATGAATAATCTGGATAATTCATCATTTTTACAATGTTTTTTTCTGTAGCAAAATCAAGGTGGAAAGGCAACTCAAAGGACAAATGGATTTCCTTACCAATACCACCTCTGCCCCTACTCAAGTTTTCTGGTATATATCTTTTAGGTCAATGCTTGCTATAACAACCTACTTAAATTTGACTACTATGAATTTAATTGTTATTGTAGCAACTGCTATTCATTGCATAGTGAATAGTTACTAATAGTTTTGATAGAGTCATTTGGCTGATAACATTATAGCAAAACTTACTTAATGTAATAGAACTTATCATTTATATATATTTAATTGCAAACCTTACAGTTATTCAGGACACTTTATATAATTATGAGAAAATTAGGATGGGATACTTCATGATATAGACATATGCCTAAGTATTAATAGAATGACTGACTTAAATCATACTGATCATTAAGTCACTGGGTAATGTGTTCCTTTCCTTGTCTTGGGTCTAAGGTTATATGGTAAACTATTTGTACCTTAGAAGTTTTTTTTTCAAATCATAGTTTTAATTTCACTTATGAATTAGACAAAATAAGTCTGTATTGCTTTTGTTGTTTGTTGATTCAAATTTCAATGGCTTTTATGCAGTTTATTTTCTATATATTGTCTTAATGTAAACAAGTGTGTTTATTGCATTACCTTTTCTTTGCATTAGTCATTTTATTTTATTTTATTTTTGTTATGTCATCCCATACTTCTCTGTCATCATATTCGTCTTAATCTTATCTTCAGAAAATCACAGGATCTTAGGGTCATCTGGTCTAACCCAGATCCTTTAGAATATACCCCACATGTGGTCATTCAGCTTTTGTTTTAAGGAGTTTAAGGAAGAGGTACTGTCTTCCTCCTTAGGGAATTTATTCCATTTCTAGATTGCACTAGAATTTGCTAATTTATAACTTCTATCCATTTCTCTAATTCTGTGTTCTACAGACAAATAGAACGTATCTAATTTCTTCCATAAGAAATTACTTCATGTACTTGAAAAAACTATCTTATAACCACATGATTCAGCTCTTCTTCAGGCTAAATATCTCTACTTCCTTCAGTTGATCCTCATGTGACATGATTTCAAAGTCCCTCAACAGACTATTTTGGATGCTCTTCAGAACTGTACAGGTATTCTCCAGAGTAAAAAGACTTTAGGCATAGGGCAGGCAACATGAAGGAGCTAGGTTACTAAGGAAATGGAAAAAGATGGACAGAAAAACCAAGATGGGACTAGGGAGTACAAAAGGAAGCTGAAATGCTAGTTTCAACTTTCAGATTTTGAATGAGAAGAAAAAGTAGCGTAAGAGCTGGAGGGGATTCCTGACCTGTTATGGGAAGAGGAAGAATGTCATACTGAAGAGGATATGGGGTTGGTGGGGAGAGAATGGAACAAAGAGCACTTCCAGTTAAGAGACAAACTTGAGGCTGTCTTTGAAAGGGTAAAAACTGAATATTCTGAGATGTGGCAGTTAGGTGGATAGAGCAATGGGCCTAGAGTCTGAAAGATCTGAGTTCAAATCCAACATCAGACACTTACCAGCTTTATGACCTTGAACATCATATGACTTCCATTTACCTCAGTTTCCTCGACTGTAAAATGGAGATAATACCTACTTTTTACAGATGTTGTGAGGATCAAATGAGGTACTATTTATGAAATGTAGTGCCTGGCATATGTAAGCATTTGACAAATGCATATTTCCTTCCTCGCTTGGTATGAAGCTAAAGAGAGGACAGAAAAGATTACTCTATATTACTCAGCACGTAGGGCTTTCAATAAAATGGATAGAGTGTGATCTAGGAAATCCAAGATATGCATCATCAGGATTTTTAACATAATTTTGTACAGATTATTTCTAAAAGGGCCTTTCAGTTTGTTTATCATTATGTGGAATTCAAAGTTTACATAGAGTCCTAGTGGAATTCCTGGAGATTTAGGGATTTTCTGGCAAAGACTTGAGAAAAACATGCTTTTCTATTTGGCAATTACATTAAAGAATACATGTATCATGTATTTCAAATAGTTGCTTAGTCATCTTTCTCTACAGAATTAATGATCCATCACAGATCTAAAATTCAGCATATTTCAATAAGGTAGTTGTTAAACAGTACGCTTTTTTCTTTTCATCTTCTGACAAAATCTATAGTGGTTGGGGAATAAAAATCTGTCTTCCTTGTGAATGTTCACTTTTGCTAAAAATTGAGTTATGTTCTGTACATCATGTTCAGACATAATGCTGACCTACCATGGCCAGGAGAGATATTTTATTGTTCCAAAAGTAATAATAGATTGGAGTGAGCTACCAATACTAAGGGGCCCTACCTACCCTTGGTGACCACTAGCATCTATTTTTGAGAAAGCTGGCCTAGATTCTGTCTCTCTTTATAGCCATAAAAAACTGAATTTTTTTTTTACTATATTGAAGCTTTTGTTCTCAAAGAAATAAAAATCATGTACCTAAATCATGAGTTGACTTCCTACTTAGTTTAGAAGGACATCCATTTTTGCATTCAAAATTCAGAATTTCAACATTTGTAGATTGGTGGAGTGGGAGAGGGGAACAGTGGAGGAAGAATAATACAGTGATATATCTTGAATATACACTGAAAAAGAAACCAGCTGGCTTAAGGTGGCAACATTTCTAAAATTTTAAGCCATGTTTGTAATACTGAAGTGTTTGTTTTTAATGTTATTGCAGTAGTTTAAAGATAGCATTAGGAATAATGAAATGACTGAAAACATGATTTAACTGTAAGTATTGGGGTACAATCAAAGAAATAGGAAAGTAGATTAAAATTAGCTCTCATTTTCCTTTACGTCATTAACTACTGAATATTCTGAAGGCAAGAAATCTCATAATTGATAGGCACAACATATGTATTGATGTATTACCAGTTCAACGGGATTTCCCTCTGCATTCTTTTCCCTCTTGGGTCCCCCCATGAGGAATAATATGAAGCAGTAAAAATGCAAATCAGATCCTGAAGTGAAATGTGTGTAGTCCTAGGACTTCCATAAACTTCAGGAGGCTCAACAAACTTTAAGAAATGATTCTTCTTTAATGATTCAGAAAATCTCTCAGCTCACTTGCTTTTTGGCTGACTCTGAATTATATGTCTGAGTCTATGAATCGCAGACTCAGAGTATTGGGAAGGGGGAAGGAAAGGGACCTGGTCTTCTACAAAGAGCAATACACAGGATAGCTAGAGATTTTAAGCCTTAGAAAAATTTGACATGAGAATATAGATGTAATTTATCTGGTAAACTTGATTTCAGAAAAAGATCATGATTGTGAACATTCTACTTAGCCAATTGGTTTGCTATGCATCAGGAGTTTTTAACTATCAATGCAAAAAATGATCTGATTTCTTTTATTTTTTAAAATATTTTATTTTTTCAGTTGCATGTAAAACAATTTTTAACATTTGATTTTTTAAATTTTGAATTCCAAATTCTCTCCCTGCCTCTTCTTCCTCCTCTTTCCTCATTGATAAGGCAAGCAATTTGATATACATTTTATGTGTGTGGTCATACAAAACATTTCCATATTGGTCACATGAAAGAAAATGAAAGATCTGATTTCTCAAGAACAAGCTGTGTAACTAGCTTTAATGTTATAAATTTAATCTATGGCTGATGTAGATTGTTTCTGGGCCACTAAATCTTCATTTTGGTCTTTTTTTTCTTTGTATTCTTGTTGACAGAATATTTTTTTATGTAAGGAGGGCAGAGCTAAAAGTTTTTTTTTTAAATACATAAGGAGTAGACATATATGAATATAATACAATTTCAATTTTGTGTTGTTAACTAACTATAAGAAATGGCTATTGAGATTTTTCTGATATTGAGATATAAATTAGTGAAAAGAGAATAATGGGAAGTTGTCATATATAGTCATTGTGGGAAAAATAAAATCACTCTTTAAAATTGTCAGTGAGTGATGAATATTCTAATGTCTTACAGGAAGTATTCTGTGTTCAACTCTGTAGCAAGACTAAAAACCTGACAATAAGATGATAAGCTGGCAATGGTTACCTTAGCTTTTTTATTTAATCCCCTCAATTTATATAGCTTGATTGTATACTTACAAGCCCCAGCCCTTATCATCATCATCGTTATTATCTCCACAATCTTCATTATCAACATTACACATTTACAGAGTGACTACACATTCGCAATAATTTTTCTTCCCAATCAATACAATAGCGTTTAATGGAATTATTATTCAAACTAAAACTTGCACTAGTGTGCAGCAGGTTTCATAACATCAATATTATCTGTCACTAACTAGTTCTATGACTTTGGACAAGTGATTTAATGTCTTTGGGTCTCAGTTTTCACATCTGTAAAATTAGGATGAAAAAGATGTAGAAAAATATACTCTCTTATTTACTTTGAAGATACATATCAGAGAATATGCAAATGTGTTCATATATGTATACCTGCATGCACGTATACACCAAGCACATATGCCTATACACATATACATTCATTTGCATACAATACACATATATAGATCCATTTTATATTTTCTTTTACACATATTTATATATAATATACATGCACATGTACATATAGATATGCATGCACACACATAAACAAGTACATATCCATTTATATGTACATATAAATCCAAATATACATGTACATATTCCCACATGCACATATATGGATATACATACATGCATACATACATGCATGTGTGTATGTATATATATATATTTGTTTTGTTATGAAACAACAACAAAGGATCTTACACATATAGTAAATAAATCCTCACTATTGATAGAAGTTGGGCATCTGCGTGGCACAGTGGATAGATCATTGGGCTTACAATCAGGGAGACTCATCTTCATTAGTTCAAATGCCACCTCAGAAAAGTTACTAGTTGTGTGAACCTGTGCAAGTCAACTAGCCCTGTTTGCCTCAGTTTTCATCTGTAAAATGAGCTGTAAAAATGAGAAACCACTCCAGTATCTTTGCCAAGAAAACCCCAAATATGGTCACAAAGAATCAAACATGACTGCAATGACCGAACAGCAACAATTGAAAGAAGATCATGTACTAAATAGAAAAATTTTATTTCAACTATGTTGAATTATGTTTTCACATACACCTAGTACTTTAAAAACTATACATGACAACATCATTGTTTCTTATATAAGGCATCTTTCTTATTTTTAATATCAAAATTATTATTATTATTATTAAGTTAATAAATAGAAAGTTTGTTTTTAAAAATTTGTGGAGAGTAGACATAGTCATACAGCTGTGAGTTAGGTGTTTCTTTCCAGGTAACATCTTTGAAAGAGAGAGACAAATGCCATGAAGCATCAAGTCCAGTGTTCTAGCAGAATCTAGTACTTAAGCCAAGGAGGATTGTGGGAGAATGAGGAAGTACCTGACAGTAATGTCAGGGTTCTCAGAAAGTAAGGCACAGAGAGGCATATAGATGAATGGATTGTTAATTTCATATACTGAGTTAAAGCATCACATAGTTTAGTTTTTGCAGCATATCTATTCCTAATATGTGTAAGACTGCTTATTTAATTCAGCTTGTACTTTCTTAGTACAACACAGAGAAAAACTTAAATATTTTTTGGATGATGATGAGGAGAAGGAGGAAGAGGGGGAGGAGGAGGAGGAGGAGGAGGAGGAGAACAATGATGTAATACTAAAAGTTACAAATTTTCGAAATTCCAGATGGATGCTAATGGTTTGCTTCTTATGGTTTGGGAATTATTGAATCAAAGTTCCTGCTTTGTTGAATAAATGAGTGAATGAAATAAAAATTATTAAGCACTTTAGGCATTCTTTTAAGTGCTAGGAGTACAGATATAAAAGGAGAAATAATTCCTGCTCTCAAGGAGCTTACATTCCAAGAAATCCAGAGTGGCAGTACTGCCCCCTCCCTTTCCCCAACATTCATCTTATTTCCAGTAGACTCCATTAGGACTCATTTTAAAAAGCAAGCTATGTGAAGATGAGACCTTGTAATTGTCTCTGCAGGTGGTGTGGTCCTGCACAGAATGAAGACAATGAAATTTCTTACACCCAAAGCTATTAGCATTGTCAAATGGTTCAGCATGAGCAAGGATGTAATTTTGTCACTAGAGATGACATTTAAAGGTGATTTGTCTCAGATTCTTAAGATCTGGCCCACTTGCATGAGCGATACAAATGCTTAGATTCCTTAAGATTCTGGTCAATATGGTGGATTCTTTAAATCTCATTCACCCCCAATCTTTGGCTGAAAGAAGGCTTGGGTCAAATTCATTTGGGCAGGACCTGTGTGTCATGATTTTGGTGTCCCAGCACAACTAAACCTATAAACATTTTGGTGACCTGTATTGGGAAGCTTCCTAGCCCCAAGCTCTTCTTCAGGCAAGACTAGAAGGTATGTAAGCTTCTCCCCTCTTTCTTGCCCTGCAGTTGGGGCCACTTTTCCAGCATGTAGAAAGGCTTGGAGGTGCTTTTCAGGCAGACAGTTACAAGGCTGTCTCACACTCAGCCTGATGCTCTCAGGTTCTTGGTCCACTGGTTCAGTTCAAGGCCATAGACCCAGGTAAACCTTCTGCAGCATAGAAGACCAGGACAGACACCCTATCCGGAAGCCTTTGCTCAATTCTGTCAATTCTCTCCTCAGTAGGGAATTGGGAAAACTGCAGGTGCTTTTTGGTTCCCTGAGGCTTACTTACTCCCTTCCCCATATACCCCTGAATCCTCCTTCATGGAGGCTACAGGGAAAACATCTAAAAACATTTTAGCAGATTTTGGAGGTTTTGTAATTGATCATTAAGGAGTTTTGAAACACCTCCTTACAACCCTGATCACTGTCTTCTTCCACTTCCTTCCCTTGAGTCAAGAGAGTATCTTTGTTAACCCCTCTCGTAGGAGAAGAGAGTTTCACCCATCCCCCTCTCACCTTTGAATTCATCCTTCTCCACCTGGTGAAAGGAAGGAGTGGGGAGGGACAGCAAAATAGGTCCCATTGACAATGGCCTTGGGCCCTGGGGCAACCTTTGGCTGGAAACATCACCCAGGTTTAGTACATTCTGTTCCCCCTCCACCCCCACCTCAACCCCCAGAGGCCGTAGGGAGAGAGGGAAGGGGGATAAATCAAGGTAAAGAAGCTAGCCAGCCTCCAAAGTTGGGTAAGCCAGCTCTTTTAAAGTTGTAGTTTTAACTGTTAATGATGAAATGTTGATTCTCTGTGAAGAGTAATTTCGATATGCATTTAAAAAAAACTGAAGTCACCAGATTGGTAATGGGTTTGTTTCAAGTTTCAAATTGCCAAACTTTTTGTATCAATTATGTCAAGTAACTTTTCATAATTTGGTTACAGCTAAAACAATTTGGCTATTGTTAGTTATTTAATGTGTAAACTTGCCAAAAAGCTTGTTTGGATTATGGCTTGCTTAGAACTTTCAAGTATATGGAAATAATCTCTAACAATTGGCTTTTTACACCAGGACAAATTTAAATTTGAGATGTAAATCCAGGAGTCATTCAATACCCCCAAACAACTGAAATTAAGTCAGAAACTTCTTCAGTTTGTTTTGGGGAGGAAAATTTCAATGATAATTGAAGTGAAAGTCAGTCTCTTGGCAAATTTATTTGTGTAACTATTGAACCCAGGGGTGGAAAACTTGTACAAAAGTGTTACTTAAACTTTTGAAAAAGTAACAAGATCAGATGATCCTACAGGTCAAATGTAAATAATTTTAATGGGACTCTTACACTTTTACTTCTCCCTATGACTGGTCCTGCAGTCTTTTCTGTTAGATTTATGTCTTCCAGAGTACAGGCCATTCACCTACAGTTGGTAGCAAACACCAGGTACCAGCCAATGTGCCCCATAGTCCTCTGGATGCAATCTGTGCTCGGTTCCAGGCAACCTCCTCTTTGGAACTTCCTCAAGACAAAGACAGCTCTACGCCCCTGGCCAGCAAGAAGAAGTTTCAGAAGTCAAGACCTTCACACCTTACCCCAAAAGACTTTGGGTCCCATTTGCTTGAGGGGGGAATGATGGGGATGGGATCTGAACTCCTAAAAGGAAAAGACCATATCTTTGGGATCTGGTCACCCCAAAATGGAAAAGCCCTGGATTTTTTCCCGTGACCAAATCTCTAGCTTCCACCTGAGGCTATAATCCTATCAATTGGCCTTTCATTATCGCCTAAACCCAATCTCCCAATTCTCTGATTCCCTTAATCTAGTCTAACCCTCCATTGTCTTACCTCCCTATTGTCCCCAACCACTTTCTACCCTTAATCCTATCTAGTCTCCATTCTCCCTTGTCTGGCCAATATGGCAGATTCTTTAAATCTCACCCACCCTGATCAATGTATTAATAAACCTTGTCTTTGACTGGAAAAAAAATGATTTACCATGTTCTTTAGTGCCACACGCTATGGATGATGGGAGCTTTCCATCTGATTTTAACTGAAACCTCTTATATGTGCCATCACCCCCAATAGAATTACAACTCCTTGAATACAGGTACATACCTGCTTTTATGTTTGCATCTCCAGGGTTCATCACAATGCTTTGCATATATTAAGTATCTAATAAACACTTTTTTTCATCCATCCATTCATCCATTCATTTATTGAGGAAGATAACACATGAAGAATCTGGCTAGGGAAGATTATATTGTTCTGAAGAGTCCAGTATTGATGAGTTGGTCTATAGGGCAATCCATTGACATACCTTTTCCCAGAAATAATGGTATTATTTGATTATTATACTCAGGGCAAAAAGTAGCAACTGGGATGGTGTGGGTTGGGGAGAGTGAAGATGAAAAGATGACCTAAGTGAATGGCTGAAAGGGATATGAAGGTCAAACATAATCTGATGTCTGGAACCAGCTCCTACAAATAGACTAAGTGGGTTAGTTTGTATACACTCAGGCACCAAACAACTCTGTTGTACTTTTGGGTTGAAACTCCAAAGATAAGTGTTTAAATTTGCCCAGAGAATAGGGGTATGGATTCTGGGTGTCCAGTGTGTAGTCTAGGTGGGGGATGGAGGGCAGTGTTTTAGATGTAGTAAAACAGAAAGCTGCAGAAGGCAAATGACAAAATGGCCTGGAGAAATGGCTAGTGGCTAGATGGTATGTGAAGGTGAATTACTGTATGGTTTCTAGGGTCAGGCACCTGACAGAATACACTAAGTATGCTAGCTTGCACTCATTCAGTCACCAAAAGACTAGGCTTGGTCTTAAGGTGGGAACTTAAAAGAAAAAAAAAGCTAATAAACCCCCCCCAAAATCCAGGTATTATCATCCTCCAATAAAGGAGCTGTTTGGGACAGAGAGAGAGAGAGAGAGAGAAACAGAGAGAGAGAAAGAGAGAGCGAGCACAGCTGACCCCACTTTGCTCTGATTCTTCTGTAGCTCAGTCTCCTTTGTTTCTCCTTTGTTTTCTCTTTTTGGACCAGAACCACAAGGGAAGTACATTTCAGTAAGTGGAACATCTGATTCTAAGCACATAGTAGGAATATGATATATGTAGTCTTGGAACACATGAAATTACCTATATAGTTCTTTCTTGAATTAGTATAGTCCTGAAATACCAAATTCCTGTTTAAGCTTTTGAGGGTACTTCTGCCTCTCAAACTTCAAGCCCTTCAGGATTGCTTGGGTAGTTATGAATTCTAAAAGTGCTAATACTAATAGAAAGATGTGCTTTTCCAAATATAGTAGAAGTGCAACACTAACTATAAGATCTGTCATGTTTGTTCTTTTTCACTTTGAACTTCAGGTACATTTCAGTTCTTAGCTAGCTTGTTACTCAATTCAAATTAGCCAAGAATAATAATCAATGGCTTCATATTAACTTACATAACATAGCATATAGCTGAATTAAAAGCAATGATCATAATTCTCCCACACTACAGCCTTTGTGAAATTATTTTATCCATCTTCCCAACATCCCAAATCTGGCCCATTAACACTTACAAAAGGCAGTGAACTGGTACATTAAAATTAAAAGCTCATATACTGAGCCAAAGCTAGCTAAACCATGAATCAGTAACATTTAAGTATAATGCTGCTGGTTGTTTTTGAAAGAAATTAAGTCATTAGTACATATTGACTTTCTGAAGATTTGCTTTTCTATTCTGCTAAAATAATATACCTCTTTTGGCTGATCGATAAACAAGAATTGTTTTGTAAGGGAGGGGTCTAGAAATAATCATTTATGTGACATGGAATTTAAGAAGCCTGTGAGCTTTCCAGCCTACAGCTCTTTTGCCTCAGCTAATTTCATCAAGTTTAGGCAATTATTTATGCACATCTATCTTTCTAGCCTAATCAATTTCTGCACAATTTTTCAGCTGCAGTGGAGCTTGGCTAGGAGAAAACAAAATCTGTTATTCTAGGCCCTGGTGGATTTTCTATTACATCCTTCATTAAAATAAAATTTAAAAAGTAGATGTAGATCTATCTCTTACTGTTTTGAAAGAATTTTGTGTCTTCCTTATTAAAAATCTTTGTATACACTTAGTTACGGTATCTATAGTTCTTTCTAAGGTGTCATTTGCCTTCTAGATTTTTAGGATATGATAATGCTTAACTGCACTTATTTATAATAAACATCCAGAAATAGATTTTCTTACTCAGGTTTCTGTAAACCTTGCCACCCAATTAGAATTAAGAAGAGACAAGAACCTTGTTAAGATCTATGATTCTATACAGTGGCTCAATCGTTTCTATGTGCCCATTGTGGAATCATGGTTATTTAATTTTCCCTTGTTTGACAAATCCTGACAAGTTGTTTATATTGATGTGTTGTTCAAAAAGTCTGGAAATTTACTAATTTCTCAAAAATCTGCCCTGATATATTACTGAGACCAATTCAAATCTAATCATTTATTTAAATATACAAAAATACAACATCAACTTCTGATTGAAAAAATTTTCCTCTCAACATGATCCTATTTGTCATTGAAATTTTCAAGGAACATTTTAAGATATAGAGTTTTTACAAGTCATTTTAATTAAATTGCTTGGCATTTACCTAGAATCCTGGGATATGTCACATATGCATTGTTGTCATTTGGAGTTAAAAAAAAAAGTTAAGAATAATGATCTCTATACTACTTTAACAATGGAGCCATAGAAATGTTATCTAATATGTGGTAATTGTCATTTGTAGAGTTTTCTATGGGATATGCTAAATGTAGAGGAGGCTATATGGCAGTTATACTTGAAATAAGGGTAGGCAATAAAAGAGAGTAAAATGTCATCCCACTTCATATAAGTTTTTTTAAATTTCAGGTAGAGCACGGCACAAATAAAGTAGAATCATCAAATTTAGAGCAGTGTGAAGGTAATATATATTATACTTGATAATTATTTAAAATCACTCTAGATCCTGGATCTGGGAACCCAGAATCTCCATGTTTAAGAACCACATCCATTCCACATTGGATTTGCAATTCATTGACTGGTCAGACCCAGTGCATAGTCATTAATGATTTACTGTCAACTTGGAAAGAAACCTCTAGTGTAGTGCCCCACTGGCCCTGGCCCTCTGCACTTTAATATTAATCAATAACTTGGATAAATACATACTGAAATATTTATTAAATACAAAGACACAAAGCTGGAAGGGTTATTTACTATGTTGAATGACAGACAGAATACAAAAAAAGGTCTCAAAATAGAATGCTGGGTCAAATCAAATATGAAGAAATTTAATTGAGATCAGTGTAAATATTCCATAAAATATCATTCTTATGCCTCATAAGATCTTAGAGAAGATATTAGATTCTCAAAAATTATGCCAGAGGAGAGCAAGCTTTGACGGGTAAAACCATAGTTGGAAAACTACACACATAACAGACAATATCTGCTTTATATGGACCAACTTAGGTGAAGGCAGATAATGGTTCATCAAAATAGGCTGATCACATAAGGACAATTATTTGGTCATGGCCTTCTATGAATGAAATAAAAATACAAAAAGGCCTTCAGTTCTAAGTGGCTTTTTCTAATTTCTCTAACAATGATGGCATAATGGCTCAAAAAGGACAGAGGCTGTTTTGGATCAATTTTAGATGGCCCATAAAGATGAACTTGGCCACTGATATTCTAAATGTGAGATTATTTTCAAATGCTAATCAAGTGAATATATTAGTAGAGGAACATAATCATATCAATTCCTATATTTCCTTTGTAAATGAAGCCAGAACACAAAAGGAAGTTGGTGACCAGGAAAACACGTATGAAGGGAAATCAATCAAGCAACACATTTATTAAATGCCTGCTTGCCAGGTAAAATTGTAGGTACTAGGTATACAAAGACATAAAGGAAATAGTCACTGTCCTCAAGGTGCTTACATTTGTTTGAGGGTAAACAACATGTACATATATGAAGATGGATATGATATGCACAAAATTAATACAAGATAATTTGGGTGAAGTAGAGAATAGTAGCTAGAATAGTTAGAAAAAGGCTTCAAAGAACAGTTGATACTTGAGCTGACCAAAGAAAAAATCTGAAAATTGAAGAAGCAGAGGTAAGGAGAGAACATATGCCAGGAGAGGGAGATAAGTACAAAGCATGGGGATAGGAGGTGAACTCTCAGGAAATATAAATAGCCCAATTTGACAGGGCAGTGAAGTAAATGAAATGGACTGATAAAACTGGAAAGGTAAATAAGAACTAGGCTGTGAAGAGATTTACATTCAAAACAGGAATTTGTTTTTGATTCTAGAGGTAACAGGGAGCAATTAGAGCTTATTGAGTAGAAGAATGACATGATCAGACTATGATTCAGGAAAGTTGCTTTAGCAATTGTATAGTGGATGGATTAGAGAAAGGAGGGATTTGAGGTGGGACACTAATTAAAAAAGCTATTTTTAGAGTCTTAAGAGAGACACAATGTAGGCATGGTGAATTAGGGTGGTGAACAGAAAAAAAGATAGAGAGACAAGAGATGTTGCAGAGACAGAATCGACAAGACTTGAAAATATGTGGTGTAAGAGAGAGAAAGGAGTTGAGAATGAACTTGAGCTCGGGAACTTGGGTAACTGGAAGGATGGTAATTCATTCCACAGAGACATGAAAATGTAGAAAAGTTATGTCTTTACTGGCAAAAGGTATTGAGTTATTGTGTGGATATGTTGAGTGAGAAATGCCTCCCATATACTAGGTTGGAAGTGTCAAACAAGCAGTCGATGTGGGACTTTTGTTCAGGAGAGACTTAAAGGAGGATATGTACATCTGAGAATCACTTGCTTAGGCTTAAGGTCAACAAAAGGACATGTGATTTCTTTAGTATAAGGACTGCCCAAATGAGGAAATTTCCTCTTCCAATGCAAGTTGGCACCTTCTTTGCAACTTGGAGATTTAAAGAATTGCCTAAAGCACTGAGAAGACTTGCCTAAGATCTCATAGATATGTGTCAGAAGTGAGACTTGAACTCAGACCTTTGTAGCTTAAGGGTAGGTTCTATATCCACTATGCTATATTGCCCCTCAAATTAAATACAATTAAATTCTATGATCTCACATATATATGTATGTATGAATGCATATATATTGAATGTATGTATATATGTATGTGTGTATATATGTGTGTATGTATATATATGTGTGTGTGTGTGTGTGTGTGTGTGTGTGTGTGTGTGTGTGTGTGTAGATAGACAGATAGATAGAGAGATAGATAGATAGACCTCTACAGTCTATAGTATGGTCAACTTGAAACTCCATTTCCTATATCTATTCTTTTGCATCCCATGCCTAGATCATGCTTTTTCCTCACCTTCATTTCTTAAAATCCCCATATAAAAAAGAGCTGGAGATAATGTACAAAGTATTCAACTGATTCAAGCTCCTTAGAGACATTGGAAAGTGTCCCTGTAACTGGTTTTAGTCCACTAATCATGTGGAGAAGAGTCCTTTTGATTGGCAATGGAGAAAGAATATCCCTTTTTAAAAGCTATTTGATTTTATTTGTCAAATGGAATTATGACACTAATCACCACTATTTCAATATTGAAATGAACATACCAGAATGGGAACTCAAGCCAATAGTGTTACAGAAGAGATGCTCCATACCCAGAAGAAGTACCTTAGATGCTGAAGGGGAGATATAGTCAAATTTGCTCTGGGACATGATATCCAGAGTGTCAATATACCTAGTTTTCTTCAAGATTTAATTTAAATATAGAAATATATCCTGCCCTATAGGAAAATTGAAAGGGAAGGGTATAAGAGAAGCAGTGGTGGAGATAGAAGGGAGGGCAGATTAGGGAAAGGAGTATATGCATGCCATCTTGGGGTGGGGAGAAGGATAAGATGGGTAAAAAATTTGGAACTCAAGATTTTGTGAAAGTGAATGTTGAAAGCTAAAAATAAATTAATTAATTTAAAAAAACTAAAAATAAATAAATTAATTTGAAAAAATAATTTAAAAAATAAAAAATAATTTAAAAATAAATTAATTAATTTAAAAAATTAATTTAAAAAAATAATTAATTAATTTAAAAAACTAATTAAAAAATTTAAAATTAATAAAAAAAAATCCATGCTTTTTCCTTAGTTATAATGTGAACCCTTTAAGATCAATTTCAATAACATAATACCTGGTATATCAATCAATAAATGTTTATCAAATGCCTACTATGTGCCAGCCACCATGCTAAGCACTAGGGATACAAAAAAGACAAATGTGAGACTGCCATCAAGGGGCTTACATTCTAATGAAGACATGACATGCAAACAAATATATACAAATTAAACTATATGTAGGATAAATAGGAAATAATTAACAGGGTAAGCACTGGAATTAAGAGGGGTTGTTAGGGAAGGTTTGATGTAAAAGGTAGAATTTTAGTTGGGACTTAAAGGAAGCCAGAGAGGTCAGTAGTCAAAGAGGCAGGGAGGAACATTGCAGGAATGGTAAACAGCTAGAGAGAATGTCCAGAACTGACAGATAGAGTGTCTTGTTCATAGAGCATCTGGAGGCCAGTGCCACTAGATAAAAGAGTACATGTTGGGGAGTAAGTTGTAAGAAGATTGAGAACATGAGCGTATAGCTTCTGAAGGACTTTGAATGCTAAACAAAGCATTTTGCATCTTCTCCTAGAAGCAATAAGAAGAAGCTGGGATTTATTGAGGGGGGAGGGGTGACATGATTTGACTTGTGTTTTAAGAAAATCTCTTTGGTAGCTGAATAGGAAATGGATGGGAGTGGGGAAAGACTTGAGGCAGGCAGACCCACCAGCAGGCTGTTGAAGTAATTAAGGTGTGAGGTGATAAGAGTCTACACTTGAGCGACAGCAGTGTCAGAGGAGAGAAAGGGGCACATTCAAGAGATGTTTAAAAGGTGAAATTTCTGGTCTTGGCAGTAGCTTGTAAATGGTGAATTGCCTCATTTTTTTCTATAAAATATGAGGCAAGATTCTTTAATGAGAGGGGGGGGGAGTCATGGGAATCTTAAGGAGGGATAAAAGGATTTGGAAGTGCCACTGAGGAGAGTGGGATAGTGAGTTGAAAAATGAAGGCATAGTAGGATTGTCAAGAAGCATTAAGGGTCCATTTAAGGTTAAGTAACATAAATTTGTAATGGACTTAGAACAATTGTGTTATTTTCTACATCTTCATTCAGCAGCACATCTGTAAGTTTGAAGGCAATGAATGGTGGGAATGATCCAAAGCTAAAGCTTGGCTAGGCATAGTCAACAATATAAGGGGGCTAGGGATTTGAGAAGAAGATAGTGTAAAGTTGAACTAGTTCACCAATTATTCAAGATGAAAGAAGAAGAAAGACTAGCCAGCAGAGGAAATATATCCCAGGAAAGATTTGAGGGATCAAGGGATTGGAGGTCACTGTGCAAATGAAGAGCAGGTTTATATAAGGGAAGGCAGAAGGAGAGGTACAAAACCAATCAATTATAGTTGGACAAAAGGATTTTGGAATTCTTAAAGATAGAGGTGGTACATGTGTAAGGTGATATGGAAGACAAGCTCCTGGGAGGTGAAAAGGTTGAGGAACTGAGTGGTTAGGGTATATAAGAGAGAATCAACATGTGTCTTGAAATCCCTTAGTGTGAGGGTAGATGTTGGGGAGGACAGAAAGCTGTAGGTAGGTTTGGAACTCATTGAGAAAGAAAGATGAGTTACTTAGGGGTCTATAGATAACAGCTACCAGGATTTTGATTGGATGGGTAGTAGATAAGAAAAGTATAAACTTCAAAAGAAGAGGTTGCTAAGTGTTTGAAGAATGGGAAGAACCTAGCAGTGGCAATGGGGAACAAAATGTATTCTAACTAACCTGTATCAACAAGTGAGCCATAGAGAATGAGTGAAGGTATAAATACTTTGAAAAATACTATTGATTAATTGATTGATCTGAGATTCTGTGGTTACTTGGGTTTTTCCACTTAATGGTATTTTATTTTTTTCCAATTATATTTAAAGAGAGTTTTCAACATTCATTTCATAAGATTCTGAGTTTCAAATTTTTCTCCCCCCACCTCCTCCCTAACACAGCAAGCAATGTGAGATAGATTATACATGTACAATGATGTTAAACATATTTTCACATTAGTCATGTTATGAAAGAAGAATCAGAACAAAAGGGGAAAACCACAAGAAGGAAAAAAATGTGAAACTATGCTTTGATCTGCATTCAGGTTCCATAGTTCTTTCTCTGGATGTGGATAGCATTTTCATCATGAGTATTTTGAAATTGTCTTGGATCATTGTATTGCTGAGAAGAGCTATGTCTATCATTGTTGGTTATTAAAAAATGTTCTTGCTGCTGAGTACAATGTTCTCCTGGTTCTGCTCACTTCACTCAGCATCAGCTTACGTAAGTCCAGATTTTTCTGAAATCTGTCTGCTCATCATTTCTTATATCACAATAGCATCCCATTACATTCATATACCACAACATGTTCAGCCATTCCTCAATTGATGGGCACCCCCTCTATTTCCCATTCTTTGCCAATACAAAAAGAGCTACTATGAATATTTTTGTACAAGTGGGTCCCTTTCCCTTTTTTATGCTTTCTTTGGGATACAGACTTAATAGTAGTATTGCTGGATCAAAGGGTATGCACAGTTTTATAGCCCTTTGGGTATAGTTCCAAATTGCTGTAGTGAATGATTGGATCAGTTCACAACTCTACCAATAATACATTAGTGTTCCAATTTTCCCACATCTTCTCCAACATTTATCATTTTCCTTTTCTGTTATATTAGCCAATCTCATAGATTTGAGGTAGTACCTCAGAGTTGTTCTGATTTGCATTTCTCTAATCAGTGGTGATTTAGAGTATTTTTCATATGATTATAGATAGCTTTAATTTCTTTATCTGAAAACTGCCTGTTCATATCCTTTGGCCATTTATCAATTGGTGAAAGACTTGTATTTTTTTATAAATTTGACTGAGTTCTCTACATATTTTAGAAATGAGGCCTTTATCAGAATCACTGGCTATCAAAATTGTTTTCTAACTTTCTGCTAACCTTCTAATCTTGGTTGTATTGGTTTTATTTATACAGAATTCTTTTTTAACTTAATGCAATCAAAATTATGCATTTTGCATTTTATGTTGTTCTCTTTCTCATGTTTGGTCATAAATTCTTCCCTTCTCCATCCCATCTGACAGAGAAACTATTTTTTGCTCTCCTAATTTGCTTATGATATCACACTTTTTGTTTAAATCATAGGGTATGAGATGTTGGTCGGTGTCTAGTTTCTGCTGTACTATTTTCTAGTTTTCCCAGAAGTTTTTGTCAAATGGTGAGTTATTGTCCCAGAAGCTGGAGTCTTTGGGTTTATCAAACAGTAGATTACTATAGCCATTTAGTACTGTGCCTTGTGTTTCTAATCTTTTCCACTAATCCACCACTATATTTCTTAGCCAGTACCAAATAGTTTTTATGATTGCTGCTTTATAATATACTTTTAGATCTGCTACTTCTGGGCCACCTTCCTTTGTATTTTTTTTTTTCTTTAATTCCATTGATATTCTTGACCTTTATTTTTCTTCCAGATAATTTTTTTTTAAATTTTTTTCTAGCTCTCTATTTTTTTGGTAATTTGATTTGTATGTCACTGAATAAGTAATTTAGGTAGAATTGTTATTTTTATTATATTAGCTTAGCCTACCCATGGGCCATTGATATTTTCCAAAATATTTGGTTCTGACTTTATTTGTGTAAAAAGTGTTTTATATTTGTGTTCACATAGTTCCTGGGTTTGTCTTGGCAGGTAGATTCCCAAATATTTTATATTGTTTACAGTCATTTTAAATGGAATTTCTCTGTCTCTTGCTGCTGGGCTTTGTTGGTACTATTTAGATATGCTTATGATTTGTGTGGGTTTATTTCATATCCTACAACTTTGTTAAAGTTTTTAATTATTTCAAGTAGTTTTTTAGTTGATTCTGTAGGATTCTCTAAATATACCATCATATCATTTGCAAAGAGTGATAGTTTTGTTTCCTCATTGCCTATTCTAATTCCTTCCATTTCTTCTTCTCTTATTGCTAAAGCTAACTTTTCTTGTACAATATTATATAATAGTGATGATAATGGCCATTCTTGTTTCACCCTGATCTTATTGGGGATGCTTCTAGCTTATTCCCTTTACAGATAATGCTTGCCAATGGTTTTTGATAGATACTACTTGTCATTTCAAGGAAAGCACCTTTTATTCCTATGCTCTCTAATGTTTTTAATAGGAAAGGGTGCTGTGTTTTGTCAAAAGCTTTTTATGCATCTATTGAGATAGTCATATCATTTCTATTAATTTTGTTATTGATGTAGTTAATTATGCTGATAATTTTCCTAATATTGAACCAACCCAGCATTCCTGGTATAAATCTGACCTCGTCATAGTGTATTATCCTGATGATAAATTGCTGTACTCTCTTAACTAAAATTTTATTTAAAATTTTTGCATCAATATTCATTAGGGAAATTGGTGGTATCAGTTCTGCATTTATGTCATAAAAAGAATTTGGTAAGACTTTTTCTTTGTTATATTTTTCAAATAGTTATATAGTATTGGAATTAATTGTTCTTTAAATGTTTGGTAGAATTTAATTATAAATCCTTCTGGCCCTGGAGATTTTTTCTTGGGGAGTTCATTTATGGCTTTTTCAATTTCTTAAAATAAGGTTATTTAAATATTTTTTTCCTCTTCTGTTAATTTGAGCAATTTATATTTTTCTAAATATTCACCCATTTATCTTAAATTGTCAGATATAGTGGCATACAGTTGAGCAAAAAAAGCTATTAATTATTGTTTTATTTCCTCTTCATTTCTGGTGAATTCACCCTTTTCATTTTTTCTTCTTTCTTTTTTAAAACTAATTATCTAAAAATTATTTATTTTATTTTTTAAATAAAACCAGCTCTTAGTCTTATTTATCAGTTTAATAGTTTTCTTACTTTCAATTTTGATTAATCTCTACTTTGATTTTCAGAGTTTCTACTTTGGTATTTGAGGATTTTTAATTTCTTTTTCCAGCTCTTTTAGTTGCATGTCCAATTCATTGATCTTCTCTTTCTGTATTTTATTCATGTAAGCATTTAGAAATGTAAAATTTCCTCTAAGAACTACTTTGGCTGAATCCCATAAATGTTGTTATGTTGTCTCATTATTGTTGTTCTCTTTGATGAAATTGTTGATTGTTTCTATGATTTGTTCTTTGATTCACTCATTGTTTAAGATTAGATTATTTTGTTTCCTATTAATTCTTAGTCTATCTATCCATGGCCCTTTATTACATGTAATTCTTATTGCATCATGATCTGAATAGAATGCATTTAATATTTTTGCCTTTCAGCATTTGATTGTGAGGTGTTATGCCTGAATAAATGGCCAATTTTTGTGTAGGTGCCATGTACAATTGAGAAAAAGGGGTATTCTTTTCCATCCCCATTCAATTTTTTTCCAGAATCTTATCATATCTAACTTCTAAAATGCTATTCACCTCCTTAACTTCTTTCTTGTTTATTTTGTGGTTAGATTTATCTAGTTTGAGAGTAGGTAGTTGAGGGCCCCCACTAGCCTAGTTTTGCTTTCTATTTCTTCCTGTAACTCACTTAATTTCTTTTCTAAGAATCTGGATGCTATACCATTTGGTGCATATATGTTTAGCATTGATATTACCTCATTGTCCATGGTACTTTTTAGCAAGATATGGTTTCCTTCTTTATCCCTTTTAATTAGATCTATTTTTGCTTTTGTTTTGTCAGAGGTCAGGATTGCTACCCCTGTCTTTGTTTTTGTTTTTTATTTTTGCTGAAGCAAAATATCTTCTCCTCTAGCCTTTTACCTTTACTCTGTGTGTATCTCTCTGTTTCAAATATGTTTCTTGTAAACAACAAATTACAGGATTCTGTTTTTTAATCTAATGTTCTATCCACTTCTGTTTTATGAGAGAGTTCATCCCATTCACATTCACAGTTATGTTTACTAACTGTGTATTTCTTTCCATCTTATTTTCCCCTTTTTTATGCTTTTCCCTCTCCTTTCACCCTGTCCCTACTCACCGATGTTTTGCTTCTGACCACTACCTCCCTCAATCTTCCCTCCCTTCTATCAGCCTCTTTCTTTCACCTTTCCTCTCCTACTTCTACACCCCCTTCTGTCCTACCTTCTCTTAGCTTGCCATTCCATTTCCTTTCCCATTTCTCCTTCTACTTCTCTATGGGGTAAGATAAATTTCTAAACTAACTGAGTGTGAGTTATTCCCTCTTTGAGCCAAATCTGATGAGAGTAATGTTCAAACAATGCTCACTCCCTCCTTATCTTCCTCTATTGTAATAAGTCTTTTGTGCATCTTCATGAGATGTAATTTACCCTATTCTGCCTCCTCTTTTCCTCTTCTCCCAATACAATCCTTTTTTCACTCCTTAGTTATTTTATATCATCACACCAAAGTCAACTTATACTCACACCCTCTGTCCATGTATATTCCTTCTAACTGTTCTAATAGAGATATGATTCTCAAGAGTTAGAAGTGTCACCTCCTTGTGTAGAGATGTAAATAGTTTAACCTTATTGAATAACATGTTTTTTTTTCCTGTTCACCTTTTTATGCTTCTCTTGAGGCCTGTATTTCAAGATGAATTTTTCTGTTCAGCTCTGATCTTTTCATCAGGAAGATTTTAAAGTCACCTAAATTATTGAATGTCCATCTTCTGCCATGAACAATTATGCTCATTTTTGTTGGTTGTAATCCAAACTCCTTTTCCTTCTGGAATATCATATTTCAAGTCTTCCAGTCCTTTAACATTGAAGCTGCTAAGTCTCATGTAATCCTGACTTTTAACTCCTTGATATTTGAATTGTTTCTTTCTGACTATTTTCTGTATTTTCTTCTTGACCTGGTAATTCTGGAATTTGGCTAAAATAGTCCTTGGAGTTTTCATTTTGGGATCTTTTCAGGAAATGATTGCTGGATTCCTTTAATATCTATTTTACCCTCTGGTTCTAGGATACCAGGACAGTTTTCCTTGATAATTTCTTGAGAGATGCTGTCCAAGGTCTTTTTTTTTTAACATGTCTTTCAGGTAGTCCAATAATTGCTGATTTATCTCTCCTAGATCTATTTTCTAGGACAATTGTTTTTCCAATGAGGTCTTTTACTTTTCCTCTATTTTTTTCATTCTTTTGATTTTGTTTGACTGATTCTTGATGTTTCATAGAGTCATTAGCTTCCACTTGCCCAATTTTAATTTTTAAGCAATTATTTTATTCAGTTAACATTTTTCCCTCCTTTTCCATTTGATGAATTCTACTTTTTTAAGGAGTTGCTTTCTTCAGTGGTTTTCTTTTTCCACTTGGCCAATTGTATTTTTCTAAGGAATTGTTTTCTTCTGCCAATTTTTGTCTTTTTCCTAAGCTGTTGACTCTCTCATGTATACCTCTGATTTCTTTCCCAATTTTTCTTCTACCTCTCTTATTTGCTTTTTAAAATCCTTTTTGAGCTCTTCTAAGAAGGCTTTTGGGGCTTCAAATGAATTCATATTTACCTTTGAGGCTTCACATGCAGACATTTTGACATTGTTGTCCTCTTTTGAGTTTGTGTTTTGATCTTCGCTGTCACCATAATAGCTTTCTATGATCAGCCCCTTTTCTGCATTTTACTCATTTTTAGCCTATTCATGATTTGTAAAGTTGAGCTCTCCTCCTGTGGCACAGGGGGTACTGTCCCATGCTTTTTGTTCTGAAGGTCTGGCCCCTGGTCACTGGCTTCTGTGCCAGGGTCTTTGGTACTGGCAGCTTGCTCACTATGCTGGGGTGGCCCAGTCTATTCTTGCCTGTCATGTCAGACTGGCAATTTGCCTTTTGTCCTGGGGCTAGAGGCCTCAACACCTTGCCTGATTTACCTCTGAGGTTACTTGTTAATTTAATATATAAATCTACCCTGTGATTACCTTTTTTTCAAAGATATGACCTATTGTAAGAACAAATGACATTGTCCTTATATAGGAAGATAGATGCTTTCCCCCACCAGATCAGGAGCTAGGAAATTTTCGCACTTGAGTTAAGGACCCTGAGAAAGGATCTGTAATTTGTGGTATATTGCTCCCTGGTGTGAAGACCAATACTATATTGTTAAAGCCCTTGATATCACCCCCCATGGACCAAATTTCTTACCTATTATTAAGTTCACCATAAGACTTCTTAGAAGCCCTATCCCTAAACTCTGCTTAGTTTTTTTCCAAAAATTGTGGTCTTATCATCTGTACTCCAAGTTATCCTTGTTTTCCTTCCCTTTTAATTTTAGAGTTGGCTTAATGAAATCGAGAATGCTTGGCCTCTATTCAGCATCAAGCAAGGCCTAAATATAATATACAGTGGGAGAGATATCTTATAAAAGTTAATGCTATGAGGAAGAAGTCATTTTATTGTATTCCAAATTTGTGATACATCCTGGTTAGGCTCAGACTTAATCAAAATAGTGTAATTGGCATAATGTGCCTTCTTTCCTTACAGAGTTAACAGTCTACTTCCTATTGCCCACCAATGGCCATCTTGCTGCCCAGGGAAACTACCTTTGATACTTTTCACCCTCCTTAAGATTTTCAATTTTGATTTTCAATGCCAATTTTTATAGGTCTTTTCATACTCTCACTTCCCCCTCAAAATTCATCTGCCTTATTTTCTTTGCCCCTATATTTTGCTTTCTGATAAATTTGGTTGCACTAATATATTAATGAGAATTTTAACTGGTTATTGTAGTACCCTTCCTGTATTTGTAGGACTCTCAATTCTATGTCACAGACTCAAAACATTCTCTAATGTGCTTGGATATTTCTTGCATTGAAATGTAGATATGTCAAATATTGAAAGGGTAGTCAGCCAAAATTCTGGGAAAGGACAATATTTGAACATCCATCAGGTTAAACTCATGGCTTCTTACTCTAATGTCAAGGAAAAACTTACTAGAAGAGAATCAACATCCTCTAGAATGAAAGGCTTGCTAATAATGCAAGTGGATAAATGAGGTACTTGCATACTCAAATTATTCTAACATTGGTTTGGTGGGACAATGAGAATTATGGGATCTTTCATAAGTCCAAAGAAGCACCTGTTCATTGTTCCTGAACTACCAAGACTCTAAATTGAATAATAATGCTGTGGAGAACTGCTTAAGGATGACAGATGATGGATTATCACATTGCCATGCCAGAAACCCCACCACACCTCAACTATCATGTGATTTTATGAATAGAAGACATATTAATTAGCAAGGGGAATAAAAAGAATTGAGATCATTAGAGTGAATATAAACAATGAATGTTAAAAGTTATGCAAAACTATCAAGGGAAGAATACATTCCTTCCAAAGAAGGATTTATTGTGTTTTTGACTTTGCAAATAGAATGGGATAATTGCAAATTAAGCTTATTATCATTTTTATGTCAGCAGTTTTTCCCCAAACTTCTCACTGGGAACACTGAAAAATAAAGAATTATAAATGGGTGTACTTCATTTCTGAAATACATCAAATGTTAATGCAGCATGGGTAGCTATTTCAAAAAGCAATATGAGCATCTGTGTTTGGGGAAATTTTTTCAACTGATATAGACAGAGTTTTATTCTGAGTATAATCATTTTTCTCATTTTTTTCTTGATTTCCTTTCTTTTGGGGGTCTAGTGAGGAGTGGACGGTAGGAGAAAAGCAAAGAATTTATCCACATGGTTGAATCACTTTGCCCAAAAACAAATAGCAATCACAAATATCAACCAAATTGCAAATTCAATAGTTCTTTTTTTCAGTTCTAATTCTCTGTTGAATGTATAAACCATATCCTTTAAATTATTTCTTCTTTTGGCTCCCCTAACCTAATATAATCCTAATTCACCTTCATTTTTTTTCTCTTATTTCTTCATTGGCTCTCCTTAATCTTTCTATCCCTTATTTTTGCATATTTCTCCAAATTCACACCTTTGATTTTCTTTTCTCTTTTCCTTACATTTTCTCTGAGTGACTACTCCCACTTTCATATTAAACAAAACAACAATAACCACTGAGACAACAACAATAAAATTTTCTAGGTGGAAGGCCCACAGAGATCAAATTCCTCTGAAGAAACATCCTCTCTGATCATATAAGCAAGTGATTATCCACTTCTGCCGTACAACCTCCAGAGATGAAGAAATCACTCACTTTCAAGCATTCCATTCCATTTTCAGATAGTATAACTTTTCAGTTTGTCTTTAAATTGAATTTAAATCTGGCTTTTTATACTTTTTCACATATTAGTCTTATTTTTGCCTTATAAGGTCAAGCTGAACATGAGAACTATTCAAATACTTTAAACCTACAACTATGCCCTCTTCCCTCCCCTCCCCATTCCATCCTAGTTTCTCAAATGTGCACATATATACATGTGATCTCCAGGTTAAGCATGGCCAGTTCACTAACTGATCTACATATAGTATAGTTTTCAGTACTATTAAAATTCTGGTCACATTTTCAAGTTGCATTGCAATTTATTATAGGATGTCAAGCTGGAAGATACCTTATTAGTCACCCAGTCTAATTCCTTTACAAATGAGGAAACTGAGGCCCAGAGAGGCAATTTAACTTGCACACAGTCATATAGGTAGAGCTGGGTTTTGAAACCAGACTTTCTAATTCTTTTTTCCTCTATGCCACAAGGATTCATTATAATGTCCCTTATGATATTTGTGATTAAGAATCTAATACAGTATCCCAGATATAGTGTGACTAGCACAGATTACAGCATGATGATTACCTCTCTGATTCTGTGATACTCATTAATAGGGTCTGGTTGCATTAGCTTCTTTTCCATCTACTTTTGATGTGGTAGCCAATCTTTTGGTGATGCGTTCCTTTTTTCTTAGTGGGGAGGATTCCTAGAGCCAAGACAGGTTCATTTCCTAGACCTGCATTCATATCTTTTCCATTTTGATCGAGCCTACCTCATTATGTATGCCCATTATCCTAGTCTCTGAACAACCAAAACCACCTCTACAATGCAATGATTCAGGTACCAATATAAGACATTAACAAGGGAAAGAAACAGTAATATTAATAACTTAAATTTGAAAATGTCCCTAAATTTCAAATGTTACACACACACACACACACACACACACACACATTATTTCATATGATTATCATAATAAGATTATTAGATCAACATGTATGGTACATTATTCATTCAGTTGTGTATTAAAGAATTCACAAGTGCTTATTGATTTCTACACATTTTAGTAATTCATTTTCAATATGACAAACATCAATGATTATGTTGTGCTGTACTGAATGATTCTCCTGGTTACTGTATTTAGCATATATTAAATGGACCCAGATTGCTGTGTTTTTTGAGTTTTTGAATCAGGTTTTCTTTTCTTTTCTTTTTTTTCTATATCCTTTGTCAATGACTCTAAAATAATCAATTGCAACTTCTGTTAGTGTGTCTGCTTCTATCATTACTCCCAGTGTTGCTACTAGTCTGGTACAGCCTAAAAAATAAGGTAACAAAGCTTATTAAAATGGAGGAAAGGTATGAATTTTAATCCATGGACTGCATAAATTTTTATTTTGTGTGATCAAAACCTTTGTGGTTTCTTTTATAATGCTTTACTGTGTCCAATATAGTTAAAATCATTGAATAAATGATTTGGGAGATATCTGTAGGTTACAACATCTGAGAAAATATTGATTTGATTGATTATTAGGGTTTTATTAAATGATTTGTATGCTCCTTATTTTTAATGTCCAGATAATGTTTTAAAATACTTTTGCATTTCTATTTCTTGAGGGTATAGAAAGTTCTATTCTTAAAACTAATCATAATATTTTAGTAAATGTAGAATGTTACATTCTATTACATGTAGACATATTTATCTACTTAAATTAGACCTATTTGAAAGGCCTGGAGGAAAATAATATTGCGGAGTTTTGTTTTGTTTTGTTTTTTAAGTTTGAATTTTTCTCTCCATCTGTATTACTCTATTATAGGCCATATTTTACTTTTGTCTACATTTTACACATAATATCATCAGTCATATTCATTTAACTTTTGTAATTCTATAGGAATCTAATTTAAAATTTTTTGAAACAATTATGACCATTTGACAATTGAATATATTTCTTTTTTGTTTGTTTGTTTTTATTTTGGAGGTAATGGGGGTTGAGCGACTTGCCCAAGGTCACACGGCTAGCTAGTAAGCAACTGAGGTTGGATTTGAACTCGGGTCCTCCTGACTCCAGGGCTGGTGCTCTATCCACTGCACCACCTAGCAGCCCCCAATTGAATATGTTTTCACAAATGTTTGTATCTATTATGGATTGGGCATTATAACACGTGCTTGGAAGTTTAAAAAAAATGTTGAGATAAGACCTAGTTCCTATCCTTGTGGAACTAAAATGTTGGCTCTGTGAGTGGAGAGAAGGACTAGCTACACAAAATGTTGTGGAGGTAGAAACAAAATTTGGCAACTGATTGGATATGCAAAATGAGTGAGAGTGAGGAGTTGAAGAAAATAACTAGTTTGCAAATCTGGAAAACTATCTACTTTGCAAATAATTCTATACAAGGATAGATAGATAGATAGATAGATAGATAGATAGATAGATAGATAGATAGATAGATAGATAGATAGATAAAGATATGGCTATATGTATGTATATACATACATACTTGTGTATATTATGTGTGTATATGTGTGTATGTAATTTATGAGTGTCCACACACATATTTCCCTATATACACAAATTCTAATACTTTTGGGAGTGCTAAGCGTGAATTTCTAAATGGCTGCTGATTATCTCTGCTTAAATTTCCTTCTTGCACTTCAACTTCAATATTTCCAAAACTTTTCTCATGATTTTACTCCCCAAGTTTTCCTCTTCCCAATCTTTTCTATTTCTGTTCATCTGACTACTATCCTCCCAGTTACCTAGGTTTAAAACTTCAGAGTCATCCTTGAGTACTTTTACCTCACCTCTAACATAATAATTATTACATCTTGTTAATTCTGCCTTTATAATATTTAATCCTCCAAACCCTCCTCGCATTTCACTCTTATTAACGCCATGATACTTTAATCCTGTATCACTGGAGAGAGATCATAGTACAGCAGATAAAAGCATTGTACTTCAAGTTAGCAGAAATTGAAATTCTGCCTCTAACCCTAACTAGTTATGTGACCCTGAGCAAGTCACTTCAACGTTCTGAGTCTGTTTCCTCATATTAAAATCATTGTTACCAAGTCATAGGGTTATTAGAGGAAAAATGCTTTATAACTCTTCAATTGCTAGATAAACAGGGTCTCATTACTTCTTGCCTGATACATTTTGTAGACTACTAAATGGTCTTCCTTTTTCTTTCTACTGAGATCTCTTTCTAATATTTTATTTTCAATTTTATTAATCTTCTCTCTGATTTTCAGGATTTCCATTTTGGTATTTAATGGATAATTTTTAATTTGTGATAAGGTTCTTAGAAATGTATCATTTCCCATATAAAAAAGGTAAGCCATTTATCCTTATTGAGTTCCATATGATTTCTCTTTAATTTTTACCTTCTTATGTTTCAAAGTTTTGTATGTCAAGGCCAGATTTTCTATTCAGCTCTGGTCTCTTCATCAGGAATGTGTGAAAGTATTCTTTACTTCATTAAAAATCCATTTTTCCCTCTCAGGATTATACTCAGTTTTGCTGGTTATGTTATTCTTGGCTATAATCCTAGCTCCTTTGCCTTCCAGAATATCATATTCCAAAACCTCTGCTCCTTTAACTTGGAAGCTGCTAAATCTTATGTGATCATGTCCATAGCTTTATAATATTTGAACAATTTCTTTCTGGCTGCTTGAAACACTTTCTCTTTAACCTGGGAGCTCTAGAATTTGACTATAATATTCCTAGGAGTTTTCATTTTGGGACTACTTTCAGATGGTGATTAGTGGATTCTTATAATTTCTTTTTACCATCTGGTTCTTTATCAGGCAGATTTTCTTGTTATTTTCTTGAAAATTTTAGGCTATTTGTTTGATCATGGCTTTCAGGTAGTGGTTTGCCATTTCTTTTTCTAGTGTGTTAAGATAAACAGAGGTTAAATGATTTGTTCAAGGTCACATAGCTAGTAAGGGTCTGGGGCCAGGTTTGAACTTAGGTCTTCCTGAATCAAATCCTGGCACTCCATCCACTGAGTCACCTAGCTGCCTTGCAGCTCTCTAATTGTTTGGCAATTTCTGACTTTTGTAAGTGTTATTCTTTCAATATTATTTTTGTACCTCTTTTACCAAGCTGTTAGTTGTGTTTTCATAATTTTATTCCCTTGTTCTCATTATTTTACCCAATTTTTCCTCTACCACTCTTATGTGATTTTGAAAATTTTTTTTAGCTCTTCAGGGATTTTTTGGGGGGGATTTGTGTCTAGTTCTCAGTTTTTCTTTGAGGCTTTGCTTGTAGCTGTTTTGACATCACTGTCTTTGAAGTTTGTGTCCTTATCTTCCTGTCACCATTGTAGCTGTTTATGCCCAGGTTCTTTTTTCTTTTCGGTGCTTCCTCATTTTTCCAATATATTTCTTGACTTTGAATTTCAAGTTAAAGTTGGCCTCTGTTCTTGGCATGTGGGGTACAGAGACGGGTACTGTTCCAAGCTTTTGGATATTTTGCACTATAGTTTTCAAGGCTAGTTCTAAAGGTTTAGACATTTTCAGAGTTTTGAAGGTCGTATGATCCAGGCAGAAAGATGATGTGATCCAAAGAGATCTATTCTCCTGATCTGTGCTCTGGTGTTTACTCAGGAATGGTCCCTGATCACTTGCAGTATCAAGTAATACTACTCCTCAGGGCCTCTGCTCCCTTTTGACTGAAAGTACTCCTCTATGCCCTTGAACTCTAACCCAGAAGTGGGTATAGACAATGGAGTTGCCAAACAGTATCTGGTCCTGTGCCCAGTGCTAGCACAAGGGTCCTCTCTTTTTGAAGAGTTGCCCATTCCCTTTACTCTCTCTGACTCAAGAGTTCCCAAAGCTGCTTCTGATGCTGTCACCACTACCAAGTCCCACCACTGGTGTTTCATGTAAGTGCACTCTGGGCCAGCCTACAACCCCATGTCACAGCTCTTTCCCTCTGACCTCTTAAGTTGTTTTGGGCTAGAAGAATGTCTCACTCTAACCCTTTGCTGATTATACAATTCTAAAATTTGATTGAGGTATTATTTTAGAGTTATTTGAAGGGGAACATTGAGGGAACTTGACGTGGTGCTTCCTCTATTCCTCCCTCTTTGCACTGCCCTGGAAGTCTAATTCATTTCTACCTAATTTTAATGATGTTTCATATGTGGCTCAATTCTAGTCCTCCCAGTCGTCATCTTCCTCAGCCCTCTTTCCACTATGCTCAGTGGGATCTCCTCTATAGTTAATGAACTCTCCTTCATCTTAAATCTCTTGGCCTCATATTCCTCCATCCTCAAATGTCCAAAGAATCCTGGCTATAATCCTCCTACAATCATCACACCATCTCGCACCCTCACAAATGCCAGATATCCTCTTTAATTTTTGACTGACAAACAGGGGGAAAAAAAGGAGCTGGCATACTTTTTGCTCCCCACTGCCACTTCCAGACTTTCTTTCTGTCTTTCATACTTACTAACCATGTTTTTTCTTTACTTCATCCCGTCTATATCTTTGATGCTGTTCTATCTTTCCCTCAAAGTCATTGTCCTTTCCACAAAATAAGTTTAGTACCAGCCTTGGAGTCCTTTTCCTCTATCTCATCTCTTCTTCGTTTGAACACTTTGGCCTGTCAGATTCTCAAACTTCTCAATTTCCATGTCCTTACATAGAAGTTTGGAAAAGACTATGAAGAGACAACCAGGTGACTTGGTGGATAGAGTGCTGGGCCTGACCTCAGAAAGATGTGAGTTCAAATCCAGCCTTTGACACTATGTGATCTTTGATAAATTGCTTAACTTCTGATTGTCTTAGCACACTAGAGAAGAAATCAGCAAATTTTCCAATATCTTTGCCAAGAAAAAAACACCTCATGGATAATATAGTCCATGGGATAATGAAGAGTCAAGCATGATTGAACAAGGGAACAACAAAATGATTATCCTTAGTCCCCTCTTTCCCAGTTCTAATATCCTTCCATTTAATTTGGCCCAGGCAACACAATTCTTTATTATGACTCTGTTTCCAGAAAAGAAAGGAGGGAATGACATCAAGAGCACAGGTAAAGGAGTTGGCTTTGACAATGAGAAGGTCCACTTCTTCCTTGGAATTGAATTGAATCCTCAGTCTATATCATTTGTCAATAAATGAGCTGCATCCCTTTCATCCAACAAACCCATATTACTTTCAAGGTTTTTTTAATCCTCTTGGAACACTTAGTTCTGAAGTTTGCAAGGTTTTCCTCTTTTTCTCATTAAAACTGCTCCTGAAATTCCTAATTTTTCATATCCAACAAATATAGAGATGGTGATTTTTTGTGATAAAGATAGATAGATATGCACATAGATATAGCTATATACATGTAGACATAGATATAGATATCATTATAATAGCAACTTAATTTGATTACTCTAGGTTTTTTCTCCTTTTTATATACTTATTCATTTATTCTCCTCCCTATTTTAACTATTTATTTAATTAATTAAAAAATTGAATTTCAAATTCCCTCCTTTCTACCACTTTTCCACCCATTAAGAAGACAAGAAATATATCAATTATACATGTGAAATCATAAAAAAAACACATTTCCATATTCACTATATCACAGAAAAGTAAGAAAATTAAAAAGTGAGAAAAATATACTTTAGTTTGTATTCTGAGTACATCAGTGCTCTCTCTGGAGGTGAATAGCATTTTTTCATCATGAGTCTTTTAGAACTGTCTTGGATCATTGTATTAATCAGAATAGCCATGTCTTTCAGAGTTGACAATCATTACACCATTGGACTTACTGTGTACAATGATCTGCTTCTGCTTATTTCATTTTGCATCAGTTCCTATAGGTCTTGCCATGTCACCTCCAAAAAAAAAAAAATGAATCCCTTTTATCATTTCTTATAGTACAATATTACTCCATCACAATCATGTACTACAGCTTTTTCAGGCATTCTTCCCTCAATTTCCAGTTCTTTGCCACCACAAAAAGTGCTACTATAAATATTTTTCAATATATTGGTCTTTTTCCTTTTTCTTTCATCTCTTAGGGATACAGACCTGGTGGTAGTACTGCTGGGTCAAATGATATACATAGTTCTGTAGTGTTTTGGGCAAAGTTCCAAATCATTTTCAAGAATAGTTGGACCACTTCACAACTCTATCAAAGGTTCATTAATATACCTATTTGCCCTCACCCCCTCCAGAATTTGTCATTTCTGATAGGTGTGAGGAGGTACCTGAGAGTTGTTTTAATTTACATTTTTGTAATCAGTGATTTAAAGCATTTTTTTCATCTGACTATAAATAGATTTGATCTCTTCATGAAAATTGCCTGTACATATTCTTTGATAATTTATCAATTGGCAACTGGCTCTTATTTTTTATAAATTTTATTTTGTTACCTCTATATTTGAGAAAGGAGGTCTTTATCAGAAACTTTTGTAATATTACTTCATTTTCCATGGTCTATTTTAACAAATTCTACTTTCTCTGATTATCTCTTTTAATTCTCTTTTTGCTTTTGCTTTTTCTGAGATCATGATTTCTATCCTTGTCTTTTGAACTTTAGCTAAAGATTAATAGATTCTCTTCCAGCCTTCTATTTTTAACTCTTTGTGTATCTTTCTATTTAAAGTGGGTCTGGTATAAATACCATCTTCTTGGATTCTGGTTTATAATCCATTTTGCTATCTGTTTCTGTTTTATGGGTAATCTCTCATTCACAATCAGTTATGGTTACTATGTTTTCCTCTTCATCATGTTTTCTTCTATTTCCATTTTTGCTCTTTATTTATCCTTTCTCTTCTCAAAATTCTGTTCTGCTTTTGATCATTGCCTCCCTTAATCTGCCCTCCCTTTTATCATCTCCCAGTCCATAGATAGCTCTTATCCTCTTTCCCTTCTATCTATTGTTTAAGAATATTCTTATACCCAAGTGTGTGTGTTTATGTATGTATGTATATGTATAAACATATGAATGTGTGTATATTCTTCCCTCTGAGCCAGTTCCAGTAAGAGTGAGGTTCAAGCATTGCCCACCACCAGGCCCATTTCCCCCTATACTATAAAAGCTTTTGCTTGTATGCCTCTTTTATGTGAAAAAAACACATTTTTTCCCATTCTGCCTATCCCTTCCCTCTTCTCCCAATCTATCCCTTTTTCTCACCCAACACATATGATTAATACTTCCTTTTAACTGCCCTAATAATGATAAAGTTCTTAGGAGTTACATGTATCATCTTCCAATATAAAAACATAAATAGTTTAACTTTAATGAGCATCTTATGATTTCTTTTATGACTCTTATCTTTAAAAAAAAAATCCCTCTTCCAGTAATTCTTGTTGGGCTTGGGTCCCATTAGCATTTTTTGAAGCTTTGGTTATAGCTATTTTTAAAATCTCATCTTCTGAGTTTGGGTTTTTGTCTTCCCTGACATGTAGCAGTTTTTTATGGTGGTTTTGTTTCTTTGTTTGTTTGTATATGTATAAATATATGAATGTGTGTGTGTGTGTGTGTGTGTGTTCCATGTTTCAAATCTACTCCTTGTCTTTGAACTTTATGTTAAAGTTGGGTTCTCCTTAACTGATCATAGGCAGGCACTATTCCAAACTTCAGGCTTCTTCATGCTGCTGTTTTTGGAGCTAGTTTTGGCAGTCTGCAAATTTTCAGTGCTTTCAGGGTGATATGATTTGGGGAGAGATGTAACAGTCCCTGCTGTCCTGGTCTTTACCAAGAAAAGCACTCCTCAGGGCCCTGAAATTATGACCAGGTCTTCTGCTTTCCTCATACCACAAGAGTTAGTTCTCCTCTCTGTTTTGAGCTTTGGCCAGGTCCCCTGCTCTCTTTTAGTCTCAAGCACTAGTACTCATCTCTGCCTTGAGACCAGGCCTCCTTCACTCTTATGAATGACTAAAAGTGCTCCTCTCCTCTCTAGAACTATTACCCAGAACTACATATATGCAATAGACGTACCAATCAGCACCAGTTGCACCCAGTGCCAGCAAAGGGTCTCCTGTAATCTCTTTCTCTCCAGTTGTCCAACACCCTTACTGTCTCTGGACTAAGAGCTTCTGAAGCTGCTGCTATTGATGTTCTTGTGGTCTTCTCCCAGGCCAAAGTCTGATGCAGCTGCCCTATGTACTCTAGGCTGCTCCTCCACCCCCGCCCCGCCAACTTGGTATCACAGACCTCTTTTGGTGATGTCCAAGTTATACAACTCTTTATAAAAACAGAATTATTTTAGTCACCCATGCACGTGAGAACTAAGGCTAGATTTTAGATGATTTCCTAACATAGGATTAAAACAATATTCATACTTGGGTAATCATGTGAACTTTCTGTAAGTAATGGCATTGAAATTTTAGACTAAAATGGTACATATAAATTCAGACCTTAATTGAAAGCAGAATGAACTTTTAGTCACTCAGTCCTACCCTCTTGCATTTCCAAGCCTTCCTCAATATTTGGAGGAAGAAACTTAATACCTAATATGCTTCTCAGTATTTCTCCCAATCACTATCAATAATGATTTTTATTAACTTACCATTCATTTCATGGATTCATTCTATGTTTGAATACTTGTCATACCCTCAACATCTGTATTCTCATTGATTGTCTTAGGTTATCGGCATGTAAGTTAACTTTCTTATCCCATATTCTATAATGTGCAGACTCAGAATAAGTGCTTTTAATAATGGTCATAAAGATGTAGAAGGACTAACCTTAAAAAATATTGGGCTAATTTTCTTATCTTCTTCATTACCTTATAATCACACTTTGTACAAAAAGGATAGGTACATGGAGGGGAAAAAAGTCATTTCCTTTTCATAGTTATCCAATTTTAATTTAACAATTATTTATTATGTGCCAGGGGTATAATTACCATTACAAGAAACCAAATCAATGTGCCAAAATAGTGTATTTCTATTACTATAATCATTAGTTATTATTAAGCACTTACTGAAATAAGAAAAATAAGGAAAGTAATATACATGATGAAAAAATATAAATGTAAAGAACAACAACTTAGTCATACATATAGTAGCAAAATTTTAATAACCAAATTGGTCCCAAAGGAAGACTTATAAGAAGACACCTTACGTTATTTCTTTGAAATGATGGTGAGCTGTCAGAAAACTGAATATACTGTCAAATATTTTCAATATCTTGAATAGTTATAAGAAACATTATTTTCCTATGACATCTCTAAATTATACATGCATTATATAGGGCACCCAAGAACTAGGGAATGTGTATTCCAAGAAAACAAACACAAGTAACATAAACACAGAGTACACACACATACCTATATACATACATACATACATACATACATATAACAACACACATGCACACATATATTTATCTTCTTAAAATGGATATGGGGAGCACTGTGTACACTCAACAGCTAGGATGACTTTAACAATGTCCTACACATTGAGAGAACACATTGTAAAAGAAAGAACCCTGGGCAGGACTCTGGAAACTTGGTTTCAAACTCAAATCTGTCACAAATTGGTTCATATTACCTTAAGAAATTCACATTATTTCTGGGTTTTATCTATATTACTTTTATCTTCATAAGTAAAATAAGAATTTGGAAATAAATGCAGCTAAAAATTCCATTCAACTCAGAAATAATTTTATTTTATCTTTTAAATATGTTTTTAAATATCTCCTAATTATTATTAATTGTTTTTAGTGCTCTTGAGACTCTCCATGGAATCTCATAGCACAATGAGTCTCTCACTGGATATATAAACTTCTGGTGATACTGGTGATTATGAATTACCACAAGTGAATCTCAGGCAGCATCCACTTCAAGTACATGGCTCAGAATTTCTTTCATTGGAAAGACAGGAATGAGTAATTGTCTTGTATTTGGTCCCTGAATGAACTGCTAAAAACCTTGAGTCAAAACTGCCTGAATGTAATGGATACACTCAAAAGTCCTTCATATAGTTGAAGTACAACCAGTTTGGTGTTTTGTTTTGGTTTTGTTTTGTTTTTCTGAGGGGTTGGAGTATTGTTGCTTTTTTTTCAACCTGATAATACATGATTTATAGCATTCAAAAACATAATTTTCAGTTTCTGAAACCATGAAAACCAACCAGCAAGATGAAATTGATTCAAAAGCACAAAACAATGTTGTAAATTTATAAGCTAACTGTAGACAGCCCCAAGAGAAATGCTTGCAAAATATCTACTCAGCACTAGACAAGTGAAATAATACATATATAGTTACTGATAAGCATGCTTGTCTATATTTTGTATTAAAAAACAAAACAAAACAAAATAGGGGAACCACCTTCATAAAAAGGTAGATCTGTTTTAATTGAGTCTCTGATCAACATTTTTACATAAATCTGAATTTTTATTTTAAAGAAGGAAGTAGTTTTAAGAAAAAAGTAATGAGGAAACAATTTATAGTCACTAATATGATTTTAAAACAGCATAAGTAATAATGTGAAACTACAATGGAAAATTACAGGATTGAAAGGTCTGTGGTCCCAAAATTCACTTCATAATTTCTCTAATTTAATGACATATAAGTGACTATTGGGTAGAAAATAATGAATAATAACTGTCATCAACCTCCCAAAGGATTTTTTTGTAATTATGGCAACACTGTAGGCTAAATGAGGACATGTAGGGTTTTTTTTTTAAAGTTATGAGTTTTTTTTACTGATAAAACAGGAATTCGCATAACAAGTCATATGAACTGATGTGAAATAAGAAGAATGAGGAATATAATATACATGATGAAAAAATGTAAATGGAAAGAACAGCAATTTAGTCATATATATAGTTGCAAAATTATAATGACCAAGGTTGGTCCCAAAGGAAGAATTATAAGAAGACACCTTATCTTATTTCTTTGAAGTGATGGTGAGCTATCAGAAGGCTGCATTTACTGTCAAACATTTTCAATATCTTGAATAGTTATAATAGATGTTTTTCTCATTCTTTTTTATTCTTTATTATAAGGGATGACTCTACAAGAAGGGGGGTACATGAGGAAATATAGACACTGTAGAAAACAAAAGATATTAATAAAATGTTTTTAAAGAAACAAAACAAAAAAAATCCCCAAGTATGTAAAATTCCTCCCTACACTTTTTTTCCTCTTTATTTTCTAATTGATAGTTGTTTAACAGAACTTGAAGTGCAATTGGATGGTAACAGAGAGAGGAATTACTTAAATAATCAGGATTTGGCCATGAAAATATTTGTGAATAGATAGATAGATAGATAGATAGATAGATATAGATATAATTATATATAACATGAAAAATATTAAGATTGGTTTGACTCCACTGAACTTTTAAAGGTGTCATTTTTAAAATTACCTGTCTACAGATTTAATACCCATTATAATACCTACTATTTATTTTCTTTATATAGAAATTTTTATAGTACTACATAACAATCTACAAAACTATGTTATTGCCTTGAAATATTGTTTACATTGTTACAGTCTACACTTTTCCTGAAAGTGGCTCCTCCCTATTCCTTGGTACCACCAGATGCCTTTTGTTACTGTTGTACTGAATTGAAGTAATTTGTAATGCATTTCTGATAGAAGTCGCCCAAATATCTCTTTGATTCAGAACTAATAAAAACTGAGGAGGACTTTTTTTTTCTTGAAGCCTAGGGATTTGTAATTCAATAGGAATGGATTCAATGTATATAGTTTAGTAGGTCTTAAACTTAGCATAGTCAATAATACATATCATCCCCTTTTCCTCCCTCCATATCAATGTTTATTTCTGGGTGCCTAGTTCCTAATTAGTTGTGATCATTTATACAAGAAATCTATTTAAATGATTCAAGTCCTGGGCTAGCTCCAAGTCCAAGATAGTCAATCCATTTATGTGAAATGAATTATAATATGCTAGTTGATTGCAAAGAGTTCCCATGTCAATTACCCAGATTATGGTTTTAAATTTGGGAATAGAACTGTCCAATGAAAGTTTAGTTCTTATGACCATGCAAAGCATACTCTGCCTGATGCATCCCCCACATGCATTTTGGGGGATATTCAGGCATTGTTTGTGGTCTTATTATTGTGAAAAAGAGAATCCTTCCAATTGACTACTAAGCCAGAAAATACAGTGTTTACAAAAGGCACCAACCAACCAAAGCACTTCCTCTTTCATTCCTGGTTGTGTCCCAATTCAGAGGCAAGGAATGCTGTAAACCACCAGATGATGGTGAAGGGCAGTTTCTGAATATGGACCTTTGCTCCTGCCTCTTTGTGTTTTTTCTTTCTGGCTGGAGGAGAATTAGAATAGACTTGAAAACTTATGGGTTTCAAAGGGTTGGCAGAGGGAGCCACCAGAGGTATTGAATCTGGAGTTCATTCAACATTTTGCAGATAGCTGGCTCTTATGAAGATAAAAGTACCAAGAAACCAGCCTGACCTAGCAAATAGTAGCTCAAAGACAGATAAGAGGGAGAGACAGCAACTTATTCATTTGCATACAACATTCAGAAAGGAACTCCATTTGGCAAATGCCTTATAGAAACTGCTTTAAATTTAGACCTTCTTTTCTCAGCAACTGAAGTGGTATAGGGAGAGTGTGCCTAAAAGTATTAGGGGAAAATGGACTTTGTATCTTCATAACAAATATTTTTTATGCAAATATAATTGCTATTAGTGGATAAATAAGGGTATTAATCATTGTTTGACATTTTATATACATATACATACTATATATATACATATGCATACATATACATACATAAATGTGTGTTTATATACTAGAATAAGGGCTTGAGCCAATAGCATTATATTAAAAAAAAAACCCACCCCTCAGAGTACTCTTAGAATTGTGAGGAGGATATGTAGTCTTGCTTTGGAAACCTGACTTGATAGTATGTGTGTGTGTGTGTGTGTGTGTGTGTGTGTGTGTGTGTGTGTGTGTTTGGATAGTAAGTCCATAATCCTGCTGCAGTTGGATGGACAATAATGCACAGAGCTAGTCTATCACAGGATATGTCATAGGCACTGTGAGTGGACAATGAACTGAAACCAAAGTTCATTAGGACAATGAAACTACGTCTTTGAGAAATTAAATAGTATTATAATGACTCCAAGTATGGCCTAAAAAAAAGATATATCTATCTCTATCTCTGCTATCATCTCTATTTGTACATTTGCATCTAATTCTACATCTATGTTTACTGAATATATCAATATAGATTTTATAATTGTATGCAAAGTTATGTTTTTATCTATACCTAACCCTATTAAATAATTCTCATATTAAAGTGTATTGTAATGGATGGGTGCTAGTCAGAAAGACCTGAGTTCGTATCCTGTTGTAGACAATTATTAATTGTGTGACTGGGGTACTGGATAGTGTCAGGCCTAGAGTCAGGAAGACTTATCGTCTGAGCTCAAATATGACTTCAGACACTTGCTAGCTATGTGACCCTGGGCAGTTCCTCAACTGTAAAATAAGGTGGAGAAGGACATGGCAAATCACATCAATATCTTTGCCAAGAAAACCCCAAATGACATCACAAAGAGTCCTACATGACTGAAAAATGACTGAAACCTCAAAAAAATGGATGTGGTTGAAAGCAGTTGTCACTTAACCATTATAAACCTCAGTTCATTTACTTGTTAAATGAGTCTAGTAAAACCTACCTCACAGGAATATTATGAGACTCAAAATTGAAATCATCATATCAATAGCAGTGTTATTAAAGATTTAATATTATTTCAGTGATGTCAGTGACTACAATTTGCAGAATACTGTAACTTCTGATCATTTAAAATTGGAGAAGAACATGGAGGGATTGAGAATTCTGCACTATGTTAATGACAAACTACAAAGGAGAAATTGCATAGAAATGTCATAGAAGAATGTGTAATTGTAGAATGAAGTAAGCAAGGCCTTTTCCAGTTCCTCTAGTTCCTAGAGTCTTCCCTTTTAAGTAATCTTTTTTTTTTCCTATTTGGTAATGTATGTAGATGTTTCCACCATGAAAATGTAACCTCAAAAACAGGAACTGGATTTGCTTTTCCCTTAGAATCATCTCTCATAGCATAGTGCTTAGTGCATAAGATTATAAATTTTGAGTCAGAGGGATTCTCAGAAACCTTATCATTTAACACTTTACTTTACAAATGAGAAAATTTAACCTAGAGAGTTTAGGAGATTTGCTGAAAGTCACAAAGGTAGTATCAGAGGTAAGATTTGAACATAAGTTATATGACTTGAGTCAATGCTCTTTCCATTATACTTATTGATTAAATAATCTTTAGCAAAGACAGCTGATTGATACAAGAATGAAGAGGGGAGAAAAAAGAAATTTACATGATAATTTCATTGTATATTTGAAAGAAATATAAAGTTGTGCATAGTAGATTTGAAGTTTCATGTGCAATCATCTTTTTTATTGTGCTATGGTATGGAAGTGCTTGTTTTATTCCATAAATTAAAAAAAATAAGTAGAATGATATGTTGATGGATAGTCCACGTTCTCCACTGGTTTCCTTGTATTGTCAGGTAATCTAGAAAAGAGATCCCTAAAGCATAGATTAGACTTGCCTAACATAAGAAAGTAAAGATGGGTTGAAATCTGTACCACTGGACGGAATAACAACATTGACTGTATTACAGTTCGATTGAAGGACTTGATTTATCTTTTATATATTTTTTTCCTTTGCTGGATTCTAAGTGTCTTGACTGTGGAGATTGAAAATTATTTATCTTATGGATCTCTCATAATACATTTCACTAAAAATACTTAAATATTTACTATATGAATAATACACAAAGTAAAATAAGGAAGTTAAACTGGTTTCAGACATTGTGGAAAGCCTTAAATTCGATGTGGAGGCATGCATACTTTCTTGTATAAACCATGGATGGTCATATTATTTTTTTTCTGCAAGGAAGTGACATGTTGATATTCATGTTTTAAAAGTCATTGAACCGGATGATTTCTAATGAAATTATAGATCTTAATCCTATAGATCCCCTAATACCTTATGATTTGGGCATCATGTATAGATTCCATTAGAAAAGGTAAAAAATAGAGAAAATTTGGTTGCGAAATTTTTGTGGTGTAAAGTAAATATGATTTCAAAGTTGTTGCAAAAAAAAAGGGGGAAATGATCTATGACAAAGCCACCATAAAGATGAATCAATAGTCTTACCCAGATGATTATATGATGAAGTAGATAGTGCTGGACTTGGAGTTAGTGGGACCTGAGTTAAATTTCTCCCTTAGATACTCACTAGCTGTATGACCTTGGGAAAATCAACTAACTTCTCTGTTTTATTTAGTCTCTTCATCTATAAAACGAGGATAATAATACCACCTAGCTGATAATGTTGTTGTGATGTAAGTACTTTGCAAACCATAAAGTCCCTTATAAATGTCACATATTATTATTATTAAGATTAATGAGATTTTTACTAGTTGCATTTATTTTCAAATAATAGATCCACTTTTATCTTTCACAGAATGAGATAATTGTTGTTAATCTTTAGAAAGTTCCAGAAGAGAAGTTACTTGGATCCAACCTGGGGCTATTTAGACTTATCCAAGTGGGAACCAAAGAAAATATTGAAGGAAGGCATTTCTGCAGCAGTATGTTGTTCTGTAGATCTTATGATTATTTTAATAATTTAACAACATATTTATAGCGTTCTTCAGAAAATGTTGACTTACATTTCTTGCAAAACTACCCATTAAAAACTTTAGCCAGTGTTGAACTAGTTTCCATTCTTTAAGACCATTAAGTTGTGGAGCTTGTGACAATCTACATTGGTAGAAGGGGAAAAATATAACACAATTCTTATGGGTCTTGTCAGTACATTGTCTTTATATGGTCATTCTTCAACAAGGGATAGAGAATCTCTTGACATCTAAACTACTTGTAGAACTAGAAATACATTTTATGTTAACTCCATATGGAGGTGGGGGAAGGCCTAGTAATTATCTCACATGTGAAATTTAAGCAATATTTTCAATTTCAGTAAACCAAGTGAAAAGAAGGATGAGAGTCAAAGCATAAAGAAAAATTTAACATCTAATGTGGTTTAAAAAAAAGAATAACAACAATAATAATAACAACAGATTTTCTCTTTCCTTTCCCAAATCAGTATGAGGCTAGAGTCTGATCACTCCTGTGCTATAATTTCAAAAAGAAAAGTAGAATCACTGGCTTCTTCTGTCATAAAAATTGCTCAGTAATAATGTTTCTGTTATATTAGATGTACCTTTGTCTTACAAACTTTTAGCTACACCTCTTCTTGACTGCATTGTTTTCCATGTATAGCCAGGAGCAAAATATTCCTCCTGATGCTTGAGCTCATGAGGGATCACAAAAATCAGCAGGAATACAAAATGGAAATTAATAATAATGGAAATTTTAAAATTCTGACTTGGTATGGACTTTACTGAGATTTGGAAAAGGAAGTCTGGGTTGGAGCATTGGCTTATAATCATCATATTCCTATTCAACGGATTTATTTATCTAGAAATAATTATGTATTCAAACAGTCATCTCAGTTACTACTCTAAGTCCCTTATACAAAAACAACTGAACATATGTGCTGTATTAAAAAAGCCTGCTATCAATGAGCAGACCACTAACGACTTGCATCCAATTTAAGCTTTCTGCTTGTGAAAACTGATTACTTCTACTTAAACAACAGACACATTAACAAGAATTTTTTAGCAGGAGATTTTTTTTTTTTTTACAAATTTCTGAATACAGATAGCTTGGCTTACAAATATCTGCTGGTCTGTTCTACTCACAGATAGGGAAAAGATAGGTACCTTTATGAGCCTATGTATAATGCAGCAAAATCAAATTGGTTGCATGGGAGACAGTTAAAAGTCACTATAATTGTTATCAGTAAGGGCAGTTGTTAATATTAGTTAACATTTGTAATGTCCTCTAAGGTTAGCAATAATAGCTAAAACAGGAACATTTACATAGTGCCTATTCCGTGCCAGGCACTGTGCTAAGCACTCTACAATTATTATTTCATTTTATCCTCACAACAACCCAGGAAGTTAGGTGCTATTATTATCACCATTTAACAGATGAGAAAACTAAAGCAAACAAAGGTAAATGACTTACTGCAGGGTCACACAAGCACTAAATGCCTGAAGCTGAATTTGAATACAAATCTTTCTGGCTCCAGCCCCAGTACTCAATCCATTGCACCATCTAGAGGGTTTTACATATATTATCTTATCTCTTCACCACAACCTAGGAGGTTAGTTGCTATAATCATTCAGATTTAACAGCTGCAAGAACAGAGACTGAGAGAGGTTAAATGACTTAACCAGGGTGACACAGCTGGAAAATGTCTGATGCAAGATTTATATCAAGTAGCACAGATATATATATATATATATATAATTTCATGACAATATGTTATTTAGAAGAGAGCTACAGAATCAACTGTCTTTTCCATAAATTCAACACAGTATTTACATATCACCATCATTTTCATATCTTTATTTAACATTCAATTCCAAGAATATTTTCATTTCCTTGCAAATTATACTGACATTAGACAAAAATTCATAATTTTGCCAGTTTAAATGATCTACATTTTGAGACAATCATATTTAAATACAAATGAATGGAATTTGATCTTTCAAATAGTCATTAACAACAAAAAGAAGCCCGATCTGTCCATGAATTTTGCATGATGACGAGATCTGGTCAATTTATAATTAATATTAGCCCAAAATATTAATTAGGCTAATTAACTGCAACTTCTTGAATAGATAGAACTGATGCATCTAGATTCCCTGTTATTCATAGAATGATATCAATTAACATAGACACATCAGGTTAATTGAATATTATGGTCATTTATTCATCTACTATGTTCACACAGACACAACTTAAGAAAACAATTTCTAAATTAAGTAGACATTTGGGAATAATTATATTTACTTTTAGAGGAAATACTCTTCCTAAAAGGTATGAATATTTAAATGCTGTTGTGCTCTGTTTTCTTGAAAGAAAACATACATCAAAACATTTTCCCATGGGAAATTGTATAATTGTTAGGTTATGGATCTGAATATGAATGGGATTTTCAGAGGTCCACCATCCTCATTTTACCAATTAGAGAACTGAGTCCCATAAAATGTAACTCGCACAAGTTAACCCAGGAAGAAACTGATAAAATCAGGATTTGAACTCAGGTTCTTTGCCTCAAAATACAGGATTCTTTCCATTGCAATATTCTATTGGCTTAGTTAGACATTAAACATTAAAATATGTTAGCCATCTTGACAAATCACTTCTTGTATTTAAAAGTTTAAGTAGTAAATAGAATACTGGACCTAAAGTCAGGAAGACCTGAGTTCAAATTCAGCCTCAAACAATTATTAGTTGTGTGACTCTGGGCAAATAATTTAAACTCTGTCTTCCTCAGGTTGCTCAACCTCAAAGTAGGGATAAAATAACAACTACCTATCACATTTTTGAAGATAGAATGGGATATTTGTAAAGTGTCTTATAAATCTTAGAGCAACATATATATGTAACACACATATGTGTGTATATTATTGCTATTATTTTTATGTCAATAGCGTAACAATAAAGTTCATTTTTAGTAGCATCCATGATAGTGATTTCAAGATGTTGAATTGAAAGATTTAACTCATTCATATGGTTTAAATTATCTTCCAAGTAAGCCAATCAATGCATAAACTCATTCAAAGTATTCTAAGAGTGAGTCTTCTCTTTCTTCTTTCAGAAAAGGAGAAATATATACCTTAGTTCCAAGGAGTGTTTCAAGATTTGCTCACCTGAAAGCCAGGGAACTTCTGTGTAGTGAAGCACTTCATATTCTGTTCCAATTTCTTGAGAAATCCTTTTAAAATGTGATGATAAGAGATTTGCTTCTAATACAGTTGATGACTTTTGTGAGTGCTAACAAAATTCTTTTAATCTTTGTTGCCATTGGATATCTCTGTAAAAATCTATGACTAACTTCAACACTAGAATCTAGCTTTCTCACTAAAGGAGCAAAATCTAATTTTAGAAAGCATTGTGGGAACACTATGTGTGCAAAGTATAAAGCTTTTAAAAATTATTATTTAATATTTTATTTGGCAAAAACAAATATCAAAAAACTTTTTTTACTATTTCAAAATACATTAACAATGTTTATAGTTTTCAAAAGGAATTCTCAAAATGAAAATTCTTCTTTGATGATCTAAGTATCTACACAGTAAATAAAAACAAGTAGTTACATATATTTAGAGATATCAATAGTTCATCCAGTAGCATAGTGAAAAGGGATTTGAGGAGAAGGTGATATATACACCCATATGTATATGTACATACATATGGAATGGGGTGTATACAGAACCTAGACATCATCTTTCAAGAAAATATCAAGGGAGTGGGACAGCTAGGTGGCACAGTGGATAGAGCACTGCCCTTGAAGTCAGGAGTACCTGAATTCAAATCCAGCTTCAGACCAAACACTTGCCACTTACTAGCTGTGTGACACTGGGTAAGTCACTTAACCTCAATTGCCTTAAAAAAAAAAGAAAGAAAGAAAGGAAATATCAAGGAGGAGCAGCTAGGTGGTACAGTGGCTGTAGCACTGTCCCTGGAATCAGGAGGACCTTAGTTCAGATCCAGCCTCAGACACATAGCACTTACTAGCTGTGTGACCCAGGACAAGTCCTTTAACCCCAATTGCCTCACCAAAATAAATAAATAAACATTAAAAAAAACTCACTAAAAAAAAGAAAACATCAAGGGAAACTGCCCTGATATTCTAGAACCAGAGGGTAAAATGGAAATCAAAAGAATCCACTGATCACCTCATGAAAGAGATTCCAAAATGAAAATGGCAAACAATATTATAGCCAAATTCCAGAGTTCCCAGGTCAAGGAAAAAATATTGCGAATATCCAGAAAGAAACAATTCAAATATTGTGGAACCTCTGTCAGGAACATAAAAGATTTAGCAACTTCTACATTAAAGAACTGGAGGGCTTGGAATATGATATTCCAGAGGGCAAAGGAAGTACGATTACAACTAAGAATCACCTACCTGCAAATTAAGTTAAAAAAAACAAACAAACAAATAAATAGATACAAAAAAACACAGAAAAACAAACAAAACAACAACAGCAGCAATAAAAAGAATCATCTACCCAGAAAAACTGAGTATAATCCTTCAGTGAAAAAAAATTGACATTCAGTGAGATAGAAGACTTTCAAGCATTCCTGATGCAAGGACCAGAACTGAATAGAAAAATTGACTTTCAAATACAAGACCCAAGAGAAGCATAAAAAGGTAAACAGCAAACAGAAATCATAAGGGACTTAATAAGGTTAAACTGTTTACATTCCTACATGGGAAGATGATATTGTAACTCATTAGATCTTTCTCATTATTAGGGTAGTTAAGAGTATATATAGAAAGACTGCAAGATGTGAATTGGATATGAAAGGGTGATATCTAAAATATAAAATTAAAGGATGAGAGAGGAATGTACTGGGAGAAAAAGAAAAGGAGAGGTAGAATGGGGTAAATTATCTCACATAAAAGAGACAAGAATAACCTTTTACAGTGGAGGAGAAGAAAGAGGAAGTGAAGTGGAGTGAGTGAACCTTACTCTCATCAAAATTGGCTCAAAGAAGAAATAACATACACATGCAAGAAATCTATCCTGCTTTACAGGAAAGTAGGAGGAGAAGGGAATAAGAGAAGGGGGGCTGACAGAAGGGAGGGCAGATTGGGGTAGAGAGTAGTTAGAAGCAAAACACTTTTGAGGAGTGACAGGGTGAAAGGCAAAAAAACAATAAAATAAATGGGAGGATAGTGTGGAGAGAAATACAGTTAGCAATAGCAACTGAAAAGAAATAAGCAAGTTTCTCTGATAAAGGCCTCATTTCTCAAACATAGAGAAATGAGTAAAATTTATAAAAAAAAAAGCCATTCTCCAATTGAGAAATGATCAGTTTTCAGAAGAAATAATCAAAGCTAGCTATAGTCATATGAAAAAATACTGCAACTCACTATTGTTTGGAGAAATGCAAATTAAAACAATTCTGCCATATTACCTCATGTGTATTAGATTGGCTAATAGGACAGAAAAGGTGAATGCCAAATGTTGAAGGAGATGTGGGAAAAATGAGATATTAATGCACTGTTAGTAAAGTTGTGAATTGATGACCCATTCTGTAGAGCAATTTGGAACTATACCCAAAGGGCTATAAAACCATGCAGACCCTTTCACCTTGTAATACCATTACTAGGTCTGCATCCCAAAGAGATGAAAAACAAAAATTAAAAAGACCTATAGGTACAAAATATTTATGACACCTATTTTCTGGGGGCAAAGAATTGGAAATTGAGGGGATACCCATCAATTGAGGAATGGCTAAACAAGTTGTGGTATGTGATTATGATGAAATGCTATCATACTATAAGAAATAATGAGCAGGATGCTCTCAGAAAAACCTGGAAAGACTTACATGGGTCGATATAAAGTGAAATGTACTGTGTACCAAGTAATAGTAATATTTTAAGTTGATTATCTGTGAATGACTTGGTTATTCTCAGCAATACAAGGATCCAAGACAAATGCGAAGGACTTTTGATGAAAAATGCTATCCATCCCCACAGAAAGAACTGATGGTGTCTGGATACAGATTGAAGCAGTTTTTTGTTTTTTTTTTTTGCTGTTGTTTTGTTTTGTTTTGTTTTGTTTTGAACTTTCTTTATCTGGAGAGTTTTTTTTGTCTATGTTTTCTTTCACAACATGACTATTATGGAAATGTTTTCCATGACTACACCTGTATACCTATATCAAATTGCTTGCTTTCTCAATGAGGGGTTGTAGGGAGGGAGGAAGGGAGAGAATTTTGAACACAAGGTTTGAAAAACAAAAGTTAAAAATTGTTTTTACATGTTACTGGAGAAAAATAAAATACTAAATAAATTTAAATTGCAAAAATAAATGTGTATTTATATATATATCTATATATACATATATTAGATAATCTATGTTCCAACATAATTGTTTTTTCCAATCCTATGAATTTTATTTTGTGAATTTAAAAATATTTTACCATGCTTTCAAAGGTAGCCATAACCCTGAACACATTCAAAACCCCTAGAATAGATATCCTTTAACATCCTGCACGAGACCATATTCTATCATTTCAAACTTATAATTCAAACCACTTTGAATGAATCTATGTACCTACAACTTGTGATTCAGAAATTAAAAAACCTTATATGATATTAGCTTATGAGTAGAAAGCCCTTTTAAATTTGACTTAATCTGTTACTTCAATTCTTATGGATTTTTTCATGGACTTATGTACCTTTTGTTTAATAAAAATCCTACAAAAAGCAAAAATACAATTTATTACAGTGATGTGTTGTTTTTATATAACTTGAGTTTAAAAGAGATAGTGATATATACAAGCCAACTGGATATGTAATCAAACTCGAAGTAAAAGTACTTTAACTATTTACACTTAAACCTGCTTCTGCAAACCAATATTGTACTTGAGGTCTACTACTTGATTTTCATATATGACCAACCATAGGATTTGAAAGTAAAAACCAAAAAAAAAGAGAAGCTTCTGAACTGAGTATCAATAGAATCAATTATTGAGTCTGGAGAATTGTCTGTTTTAGCAGGTTGTATAAAAGCTGTATGTGTGTGTTTCTGGGTCAAACAATTCTATAGATTTAATTGATTTTGTAAATTGAGGATCATGCCAAAGTAAAATATTGAATTTGTGAAATAGAGATAAACAGATTCAAAGTCTTCTGTAATTAATTTTGTCTTTATGTATCTTTAGATAAGTGTTGATAATTGACCTGACACAAATTAATTTGTCCTGAAAAACTGCAGAGCAAATTTTCTCAATGAGGGGTGGTAGGGAGGGAAGAAGGGAGAGAATTTTGAGCACAAAGTTTAAAAAACTAACATTAAAAATTGTTTTTACATATTACTGGAGAAAAATAAAATACTAAATAAATTTAAATTAAATTACACAAATAAATATGTGTATTTATATGTACATACATATATGTATTTGTGTATGTGCACATATTAGATAACTATGTTCCAACATAATTGGGTTTTTTGCAATCCTCTGAATTTTATTTTATGAATTTAAGAATATTATTCTGCAAAGGCTTTATTATGCCCGGTGTCCTTAACTCCAAACATGAGTATTAGACTTGGATTCAGATGACCTGAATTTCAATGCTGACTTCACCACTACTGTTTATGTAGTCTTGGACAGTTCCCTCACTCTTCTAAGCCTCAGTTTCCTCAACTGTATTTTTAAGTTCAATTTTATTTTTATTTTAAGTTCTAAGTTCTATTTTTTCCTCTACCCCCTTCTCACTCATTGAAAAATGAAGGAACAGAATATCCATTATACACATGAAGTCATGCAAAACATATTATTGGAGTGGGAAACAAGAAAAAGAAAGAAAAAGTAAAAAAATATACTTCAATCTATACTGTGAACACATAAGTTTTCATATGGAGATAGATAGCATTTTTCATCTTGTCTGTAATTGTGGTAGATCATTGTATTAATAGAGTAACTAAGTTTTTCACAGTTGATTATTTTACTATATTGTTGTTACTGCCTTAATTGATTTAATTTCTGCTCACTTCACTCTGCATCAGTTGGTTAATGTCTTCCCGGGTTTTGCTGAAATGACCCTTTTCATTATTTATTACAGTAAAATAGTATTCCAACATGTTCACATGCCACAACTTGTTCAGCAATTGCCAAGCTGATGGGCATCCACTCAACTTCCAATTCTTTGCCACCATGAAAAGAGCTACTTAAATATTTTTATACATGAGTCATTTTTCCTTTTTTTTTTTTTTCAGATCTCTTTGGAATACAAACCTAGCCATGGTATTTCTAAATTAAAGTGTATACACAGTTTACAGTCCTTTGGGAATAGTTCCAAATTGCTCTCCAGAATGGTTGGATCAGTTCACAACTCCACCAACAGTGCATTAGTTGTCCAATTTGCCCACATCTCCAACATTTAACATTTTCCTTTCTTTGTCATGTTAGTTAATAGAATAGGTGTGAGGTGGTACTTCAGAGCTGTTTTAATATTCATTTCTCTTATTAATAATTATTTAGAACATTTTTCATATGACTATAAATAGCTTTGATTTCTTTTTCTGAAAACTTCCTAAAATAAATTGACCATTTATCAATTGAGAAATAATTTAAAGTCATATAAATTTGACTCCCTTCTCAATATATCTGAGAAATGAGACCTTTATGTGAGAATCTTTCTGTAACTATTCCCCAGTTCACCACTTCCCCCCCCAACATTAGCTGCATTGGTTTTGTTTGTACAAATACTTTTTTAAATTTTATATGATCAAAATAATCCATTTTACCTTCTATGTACTTCTCCTATCTATAGATCTGAAAGGTAATTTATTCCATACACCCTCATTTGCTTTCTAAAAATATTTTTCAATTTATCTTATTAAATATTTCCCAATTAGATTTTTTAAAAAAGGTTAACATTCTTTAAAAAAAAATAAGTCCCAAATTCTATATCTCACTCCTCACTCACTCCTCTCCTATCTCTTGAGATGGGAAGTAATATGCTATCAATTATTCATGTAAAGTCATGCAAAATGTATTTCAATATTAGCTATATGCAAAAAAAAACCCAAGAAAAAATACATAAATAATGAATGAATGCTTGATTGAATGAATGAATACAAAATAAATAAAATGAAAAAAGTTTGATTTAATCTGAATTTAGAGTAATCAGTTCCCTCTCTGGAAGTGGTTAGCATTTTAAATCATGAGTTCATTGGAATTTTCTAGGAACATTGTTGTGATTAGTAGCTAAGTTTTTAAACAGGTGATCACCCTTATAATATGGATTTTCTGCATAAAATATGCTTCTGGTTCTATTCACTTAACTTTGCATCAGTTCATTTAAGTCTCCATAGGTTTTTCTGAAACCATCTGTGTTGTCATTTATTATTGTACAATAGTATTCCATCAAAATTATATACCAAAATTTGTTCAACCTTTCCCCAATTGATGGGCATCCCCTCAGTTTCTAATTCTTTGTCACCACAAAAAGAGCTACTTTAAATATTTTTGTATGACTAAGTCCTCTCCCCTCCCTTTTAAATTTCTTTGGTATCTAGACCTAGTAGTGATATTGCTGAGTTAAAAGGTATGCACAGTTTGAAAACCCTTTGGGCATAATTTCAAATTGTTGTCTAGAATGGTTGGACCAGTTCACAGCTTCACTAAAAGTACATTAGTGTCCCAGTTTTTTCCACCTCCCTTACAGCATTTGTCATTTTTCTTTTCTGTCATGTTAGCGAATCTGATAGTTTTGAGGTAGTATCTCAGGATTGTTTTAATTTGAATTTTGCTAATCAATGGTGACTCAAAGCATTTTTTTTCAATATTGACAGGTTGGATTTTTTTATTCTAAAAACGGCCTGTTCATATCCTTTGACCATTTGTTAATTTGGGGAATGGCTTTTATGTTTTTTTAAATAAATTTGGCTCAGTTCCCCATATATTTGAGAAATGAGGCCATCATCAGAGAGATTTTCTGTAAATCCTCCCCCCAGTTTCTTTCTTTCCTTCTAGTGTTTCCTGCTTTATTTTTGTTTATGCAATAGCTTTTTAAATTTTAAGTAATCAAAATTATTCATTTTACTTCCTATGATCCTCTCTACCTACTATTTGGTTATAAACTCTTCCCTAAGCTGTAGACCTGATAGATATTTTTTCCCATGCTTCACCGTAGTTTACTTACAATATCATTATTTATGTCTCAATCATTTATACACTTTGACCTTATTTTGGTATGTAGTTTGAAAGGTTGGTCTATGCCTAGTTTCTGCCACGTTGCTTTCAAGTTTTCTCAACAGGTTTTGTCAAATGACAGTTCTTGCCCCAAAAGCTTGGTTCCTTAGGTTTATCAAACACTAGATTACTATGGTCATTTACTACTGTGTTTTATGTGCCTAGAGATAGCAAGATGGCTCCATGGATAGAGTGCTGGGTCTGGAGATAGGGACACTTGAGTACAAATCCAGCCTCAGATACTTACTAATCATGTGACCCTGGGGTGAGTCACTCAAACTCTTTGCCTTGGAGGCAGTCAGGTGTCTCAGTAGATAGAGTGCTAAGCCTGGAATCATAAAGACTTAAGTTCAAATCCAACCTCAGACACTTAAACTATGTGACCCTAGGCAAGTCACTTAATCATATTTGCCTCATTTCCTCATATGTAAAATGAGCTGGAGAAGTAAATGGCAAACCACTCCAGTATCTTTACCAAGAAAATCCCCAAATGGACCACAAATTGTTGGATACAACTGAAACATCTGAACTACAACTGGTAATTTGTTTTTCTTCTTTCTTTTTTTTTTAATTAAATTAGCCGGTGGTTTGTCTACTTTGCCTTTTTTTACAACAAAACCAGTTCCTAGTTTTACGTATTAATTTCATTCCTTTTTATTTATTTATTAGATATAGCTAGGTAGAGCAGTAGACAGAGTGCTGGGACTGGAGCCAGGAAGACCTGAGATCCAATCCAGCCTCATATACTTAATAGCTCTATGACTCTGAGCAAGTACTTTAAACTCTCCTTGTTTAAGTTTCCTCATCTGTAAAAGGGGGAATAATAATAGCTCTTATCTCCTAGGTTTGTTATAGAATCAAATCAGATAATAATTGTAAAATGCTTATAGCACATTGCCTGGCATATAGTAAGTACTATAAAAAGGCAAGTAGTAGTAGTTGTTGTTATTGTGATTATGATTATATTGTATTATTACTTTTATCACTCTCTCCTTAGATTTTCAGGATTTGTATTTTGATGTTTAATTGGAAATTAGTAATATATTTTTAAAGTTATTTTAATTGTACATCCAATTTGTTGATCTGCTTCTTTCCTCTTCTTTTCATATAAGCAGTTAAACTTATAAAATTTCCCGTTAAGTACTACTTCAGCAGCATCCCACACATTCTGTTATATTTTTACTTTACTGTGATTATCTTTAGAAATTATTAATTGTTTCTGATTTGTTCTTTAACCTACTCATTCTTTGGGATTGTGTTATTTAGTTTCCACTGTCGTGATTCACTTGCAATATATAGAAACTGAGGCATAAAGGTGTGAGCACGATGAATTTATTAGTAAGGTTAGCAGTTGCCAATAAAGAGAGATCCAAGTCTCCTCAGCAGGCAAGGATCTCTCTGACAGCCTGAGCAGCCTTTTTATGCAGTGAACAGATAATAGATAATATAAGGTGTTAAAAATATTTCTGTGATGACAACAAACTAGGCCTATAATTGGCAGAGGAAAGGCAGGCTTACATTTAGCCTGATTTACATGTGGAGATTTCCAGGACCTATGACAACATGGAAACATAGAGTTGATAAACATTCTCTGGAAAGCCTGATTTTAAACATTCCATGACTTACACAAAACATTTTATAAGTCTTATGACTCCCCTTCCTTCTATCCAGGGCAAGAGTCCAGGGTGTAGCCCACAAAAATAGAGAAGTTAAACACTTATAAAGAAGTTAAACTATCTTATAGACTCTAATACTAAGAAGTCAAACTTTTTTAAACCTAATTCTTAATCTGTAAGTACTTATTCCAGTGATTTATTATAACTCTTAATTATTAATTTATCAATAATCTAATTTCACTATTCCTCCCTTTGATCCTTGAAAGACCTGCCTTTAATGTATCACAAATCAGCTGAGGAAATCACCTATTATCAACACATTGACAGAGTCTGTTGCCAGCAGTTTTCAACAGAAAGATTTTACAAATATATAGGTGGAGGGGAAGCACAGGGAATTGGGTACCTTTTTCTAACACATATGTGGTTTTTTATGATTTGTTTATGAAAACTAAGACAAGACAACAAAAACTATGGTAGCTGATTAAGAGTCAGTCATTAAAGGGGGCAGCTAGGTGGCACAGTGGATACAGCTACAGCCTTGAAGTCAGGGGGACCTGAGTTCAAATCTGACCTCAAACATTTGATACTTATTGGCTGTGTAACCCTAGACAAGTCACTTAGCCCCACTGCCTAGGCAAAAACAAACAAACAAACAAACAAACAACAACAACAACAAAAAAAACAAAACAAAGAGTCAGTGATTAAGTCATCAAGCTCTTTCCACTGGTCTAGCATTTGTTGGAGCAGTGGCTTGTGCCTCTAGATAGCCAAAAGACAGATGAAAGGTTGGAGTCAGTTTTTATGTTTCCGAAGAAAGATGACTGAGAGCCTGTACCATAGCAGTGAATCTCAGCAATGGCATTTTAGGTGGAAGGCACAATAGGATAATGTTCAAGGATCTCCTTATTTTCTTTCATCTGCTCATAGCTAAGGGGTAACACTTTTGTAATTGACAGGTAGAGCATCTTCTTCTAGTAAGCAAGGTGATTTGGCAGTTATTTTAAAGTTTACACAAGGGAGGGATCTTACAGACCACAAGTCTTCTAAAGAAAACTCTGCAGATGTTCTGACAGGCCAGAACATCATAGTGATAACCCATAGCCACATCCCCACAAATTTCACGAGAATTATCATCTTGATGAAGAATGAGGCTTAGCTGCAGAAGTATGGGAGCCTTTGGACATTAGTAAAGGAGGGCTTTCCATGCAGCAAATGGACAAGAAGAAGGCAATGAAGATGAGAAGGTACAACTGTCTCTTTCATTCTTCAAAGAGGTGTCAACAGACTGTTAGGAAGTCTCAGGTATAGGTGTCAATTCGAGGAATGGAGGACTAAAGTCACTAAGGTCATTCAAAAGAATGTGATTGCTATAACAATAGCTGAATCACAACTCACAAACAGGGATGGTGACTACTAACAAAATCTGAGTAAGTTGGACCCTATATTAGGGCATAAGCTAGAATAACAATAAAATAAGAGACAGCAATTAGGAGAAGTGAAATCAGAAGTCCCCACTTGCTTAAGGTAGGAAAATACCTCTCCATTGAAACCAAGATGAGATCCAACAAAATTAGGAAGAAAGGTCCTACTAAGAACACTTATTTAGAGTTACATGGGTTTCATTAGCAATGAGTTGTGTGTATACCATGATGAAGTGGAGTTCATGAATATGTGTAACTATTTCTCCTGATTTATTAATATAGGAGCAACAAGTTTGATAACAGCACAAACCCCTCTCACCACTGCAGGAAAAAGCATCTAAAATTAGACAGTTTTGTAAAGTAGCTAATGTCAGGCAGTTAACTTCAATCTGTTAAAAAGAGAGAGCATTAGATGTATGAGAGGTAACTCTAATTTTTCAATTTCATCAGAAAGGTTCCTAATAGCTTTTATATTAGTAGCAACCCTAACAGGTGAAAATAGAGATCCCCCCAAAAAAACTGCACATCAGAAGAATATTTTAAAGGATTTGGAAGTTTAGCATGTTCTGATCTTTTGTTACAGGATTGCCACCATGCTCCTAATTTTTAGTGGACTTTCTTTTTTCCGAGTGATTATAAACAGAAAAAGGGGGCAGATTTCCTGCACCAAGACAGAGTGAGGAAGGAACCTTCTGAAGCCCTCCCAAATTCCCCTCTAAACAACTATAAAACCATCTCAGAATTACTCTAGGAGCAGGGAAGCAGCTTACCAATATGGCAGAAAAGCTGTATCTCACTGAAGTTGGAGGGGAGCTAGTGTCAAGCCAGCCTCACAGTAGGGGTCCTACGGCAAGTCGCTCAGCCAAGGGCAATCTACCAGTTAGACCCCACCCTCCTGCAAATCAGCAGCCTCCTAAGCAAGTAAGCAGTCTGTAAAGCACAGTAAGCTCTACCCCAGCAATCCTAGCCCAAAACAAGCCACTAGTGATGCTTTGACCACATTGCTGACCAGTAGTAAAGCCCCACCCCAAGGCTAGCCAACAGCAAAAACCTGTCCCTGGCGCCTGCCAGAAGAGAGACCTGTTTCCCATAGTAACCCAGCTGCAGGGCCCACCCCACAGGCAGATCAGCAACAAAATTACTGTTCTAGGGCCTCTCTGAGGCCCTATTTCCATAGCAACCCAGCAGCAAGCCCTCACCCCTGGCAGATTAGCACCTAGACCTCAAACCCAGGGAAGGCCCCAAGCTCTAGTACAAGGCAGAACGGTAACTTACCCTCCATTAAAAGCAAGCAGCTAAGTCCTGAAGCCCAATGAAAGCAAGCTAGCAGTAAGACCTTAAGCCTCAACACAAAAAAAGGCTTGATTCAGAACCAGAGCCTAACTTTCACATAAAAACATCAAGTCACAATAAAGCAGACAAAATGAGAAAAAAAAAAACTTTAGAAAATTACTATGGTGACAGGGAGGCTCAAGGCATAAACTTAGAAGAGGATGATAGTGTCAAAATGGCTATATGTGAAGCCTCAAAGAAAATACAATTTGGTCTCAGGCCCAAAAAGAGTTCATGGAAGAGCTTAAAAAGGATTTTAAAAAGCAAATTAGAGAAGAAGAAAAATTGGGGAAAGGAAATTAGAGTAATGCAAGAGAATCTATGAAAACAATCAATAGCATGGGGAAAGATATACAAAAATTTACTGAGGAAAATAACTCCCTAAAAATACAATTGGCCAAATGGAAAAGGAAGTACAAAAACTCAATGAAGAACATAATTCCTTAAAAATTAAAATGGTAGATAGAGCATTGGCCATGAAGTCAGGAGGACCTGAGTTCAAATCCAGCCTCAGACACTTGATACTTACTAGCTTGACCCTGGGCAAGTCCCTGAACTCCATTGCCTAGCCCCCCATAAAACAAAAATGCAACAAATGGAAGCTAATGTCTTTATAAGCAATCAAGAAACAATAAAATGAAAACCAAAGAATAAAAAAAAATAGAAGGTAATATGAAATATATCATTGGAAAAACAACAGACCTAGAAAAGAGATCCAGGGGAGGTAATTTACAAATTATTGGACTACCTGAAAGCCACGATCAGAAAAAGACCCTAGACAACATCTTTCAAGAAAATATCAAGGAAAACTGCCCTGATAATTGTAGAAACAGAAGGCAAAATAGAAATTGAAAGAATCCACCAATCACCTCCTGAAAGAAACCCCAAAATAAAAACTGACAGGGATATTGCAGCCAAATTTCAGAGTTCCCATTTAAGGAGAAAATATTGCAAGCAGCCAAAAAGAAATGGTTTAAGTATGGTGGAGCCACAGTTAGGATAACACCAGATTTATCAGCTTTTACATTAAAGGATCAGAGGGCTTGGGATATGATATTCCAGAGGGCAAAGGGCCTAGGATTACAATCAAGAATCACCTAGCAAATCACCAGCAAAATTGAATATAATCCCTCAGGGGAAAAAAATGGATATTCAATGACATAGAGGACTTTCAAGCATTCTTGATGAAAGGACCAGAGCTGAATAGAAAATTTGACTTTCAGATACAAGACTCAAGAGAAGCATAAAAAGGTAAACAAGAAGGGGAAATCATAAGGGACTTAATAAGGTTAAACTGTTTACATTCCTACATGTGAAGATGGTGTTTGTAACTCATAAGACCTTTCTCATTATTAGGGTAGTTAGGAGTATATGTGCACAGATGACACAAGTGTGAGTTGAATATGAAAGGATGATATCTTAAAAATAAAATTAAATGGTGAGAGAGAGGAATGTATTGGGAGAAAGAGAAAGGTAGAGGTAGAATGGAGTAAGTTATACATAAAAGAGGCAAGATAAAGCTTTTACATGAATGGGAAAAGGAGGAAGGTGAGGGGGAGTGAGTGAATCTTACTCTCATTGGTATTGATTCAACGAAAGAATAACATACACATGCAATTGGGTATAGAATATATCTTATCCTATAGAAAAGTAGAAGGGGAAGGGGAAAAGAGAAGGGGGGCTATTAGAAGGGAAGGCAAGTTGGGGGAGGGGGTATTCAGAAGCAAAACACTTGAGCAGGGACAGGGTGAAAGGAGAGAGAGAATGGAATAAACGCAGGGAAATAGGATGGAGGGAAATACAGTTAGAAATAGTAACTGTGAAAAAAATAGAAGTAAGTTTCTCTGATAAAGGCCTCATTTCTCAGATATATATATGAGTCACGTTTATAAAAAAAAGAGCCATCTCCAATTGATAAATGATGAAAAGATATGATCAGTTTTCAGATGAAGTAATCAAAGCTATCTAAAGCTATATGAAAAAAAATACTCTCACTCACTGTGCAAATTAAAACAATTCTGAGATACTACCTCATATGTATTAGATTGGCTAATAGGACAGAAGAGATGAATGCCAAATGTTGGAAAGGATATGGGAAAAATGAGTCATTAATGCATTGTTGATGGAGTTGTGAACCAATTCACCCATTATGTACAGCAATTTGGAACTATGCCCAAAGGGCTAGAAGACCATGCATACCCTTTTACCTAGAAATACCACGACTAGGTCTCTATCCCAAAACAGATAAAAAACAAAAAGGAAAAAGATCTATATGTACAAAATATTTGTAGCAGTTGTTTTCTGGGGAAAGAATTGGAAATCAAGAGGATGCCCATCGATTGGAGAATAGCTGAACAAGTTGTGGTATGTGATTATGATGAAATACTATTGTACTATAAGAAATGATGAGCAGGATGTTCTCAGGAAAACCTGGAAAGACTTACATAAGCTGATGCTAAGTGTAATTACTGTGTACAAACTAACAGCAACTTTGTAAGATGATCAGTTGAGAATGACTTAGCTATTCTCAGCAATACAAGGATCCAAGACAAGTGTGAAGGACTTACGATAAAAAATGCTATCCATCCCCAGAGAAAGAACTAATTGTATTTGAATACAGATTGAAGCATAATTCTTTACTTTATTTTTCTTGAGGTTTTTTTTTTAATCTGTATTTTCTTTTACAACATGACTATTATGGGAGTGTTTTGCATGACTTCACATGTATAAGCTACATCAAATTGCTTGTCTTCTTAATGAAGGGTGGTGAGGAGGGAGGAAGGGAGATAATTTAGAATTCAAAGTTTTAAAAGCAAATGTTTACTAAATGTTACTAAATAAATAAATTTAAATAAAAATTTTAAAAAAAGAAAATAGATCTAGCAGAGATAATATAAGAATTATTGGACTACCTGAAAGCCATGATCAAAAAACAGTCAGGAAAACATCCTTCAAAGAACCATCAAAGAAAACTGCTCTAATATATTAAAATCAGAGGGCAAAATAAAATTTCAAGAATTCACCAATCACCACCTGAAAGAGATCCCAAAATTAAAACTTCCAGGAACATCTTATCCAAATTCCAGAGCTCACAGATCATGAAGAAAGTACTGCAAGGAGCCAAAAATAAACAATTCAAATATCATGCAGCTACTGTCAGGATTACATAAGATTTAGCACCTTCCACATTAAAGAACTGGAGGGCTTGGAACATGATATACCAGAAGGCAAAGAGGTTAGGATTAAAACCAAGATTCACCTCCCCAGCAACATTGAATATAATCTTTCAGGGGAATAATGGATATTTAATGAAATAGAAGACTTTCATGTATTCCCAATTAAAAGACCAGAGCTGAATTAAAAAAAAAATACCTCCAATTACAAGATTCAAGGAAAATATAAAAGATAAAAAAGAAATAAGAAAGATAAAACATAAGAAATTCAGTAAGGTTAAACTGTTTATATTTCTATGTAGCAAGATAATATTTGTAACTCTTAAGAACTTTATTGCTATAAGAGCAATTAGAAGAAAATTATATAGACAGAGGCAGTGAATATAACGTGACTATGATGGGATGATACTCCCAAAAATGAAAGAATGGGGTGAGAAAGTAAATTGCACTGGAAGAAGGAGAGGGGAGATTGAATGGGGTAAATTATCCCACATAAAAGAGGCATGAAAAAGCTATTATAATGGAGGGGAAGATGGCATGGTGCTGGTGGCAGAGTAAGCTTAAACCTTACTTTCAACAAAATTGGCTCAAGGAAGGAATAACATACACACGCAGTTGGATACAGAAATCTATCTTACATTATAAGAAAGTAAAAAGGAATGGGTCTAATACAAGGTGGAAGGGGGACTGAAAAAAAAGAGAGTGTAGATGGGAGAAGGTAGTAATCAGAAGTAAAACAATTGCAGGGAGAGAATGGGTGGGGGCTAAGAGAGAAAAGGGGTTAAACAAGGGAAAAAATAGCACAGAAGAAAATACAGTTAGTTACTACGAAGGTAAATGTGAATGGGATGAACTCACCCACAAAATGGAAGTGCATAACAGAATGGAATAAAAACCCTAATCCTACAATATGTTGTTTACAAGAAACACATTTGAAGCAGAGAGATACACACAGGGTATAGATAAGGGGCTGGAGCAGAATTTATTATGGTTCAACAGAAGCAAAGACAGCAGGGGCAGCAATCATGATCTCAGGCAAAAGCAAAAGCAAAAATTGATCTAATTAAAAGAGAAAAGGAAGGAAACTATATTTTGCTGAAAGGTAACCATAGACAATGATGTCATATCAATATAAAATATATATGCACCAAGTGGTGTAGCATTTAATTTTTTGAAGCACTTGAATGAGTTACAGGAGGAAATGGATAATAAAAATACTGGTAGCAGACCTCCACTTTCTCCTCTAAAAACTAGATAAATCTAACAACCAAAAAAAAAAAATAAGAAAGAAGTTATAGAGGTGAGTAAAATTTGGAAAAATAGATATGATAGATCTCTAGAGAAAATTGAATGGGAATAGAAAGGAATATATGTTTTTCTCAGAAGTACCTTCACAAAAATTAGCCATGTATTAAGACATAAAAACCTCACAACCAAATGCAGAAAAGTAGAAATAGTAAATTCATCCTTTCTCATATCATAATGAAGTAAAAATTACATTCAATAATGGAAAATGGAAAGAGATTAAAAATTAACTGGCAATTAAATAATCTAATCCTAAAAAAATGAATCAAAGAACAAATCAGATAAACAATAATTTCATTAAAGAAAATGGCAACAATGAGACAACATAACAAAATTTATGGAATGTAGCCAAAGTGATACTTAAGGCAAAATATATATCTCTAATTGCTTACATCAATGAAATAGAGGAAAAAGCAGACCAATGAATTGGGCATGCAACTTATAAACTAGAAAAAGAACAGATTAAAAATCCCCAATTAAACACCAAGTTGGAAATTCTGAAAATCAAAGGAGAGATTAATAAAATTGATAGTAAGGAAACCATTGAGCTAATAAATAAAACTAGAAGCTGGTTCTATGAGAAAACCAATAAAATAGATAAACCATTGACTAATTTGATTTAAAAAAGGAAAGAAGAAAACCAAATTACTAGTATCAAAAATGAAAGGGGTGAATTCACCACCAATGAAGAGGAAATTAAGATAATTGTTAGGAACTATTTTGTCCAATTATATGCCAATAAATTTGACATTCTAAATAAAATGCATGAATATCTCCAAAAATATAAATTACCCAGATTAACAGAAGAAGAAATAAAATACTTAAATAACCTAATCTTAGAGAAAGAAATTGAAGAATCCATCAACAACCTTCCCAAGAAAAAAATCCCCAGGAGTAGATGGATTCACAAGCAAATAAGAACAATTAATCCCAATACTATAAAAAATATTTTTTTGGAAAAATAAATGAAGAAGGAGTCCTACCAAAGTTTTTACAACACAAATATTAGGCTGATACCTGAATCAGGAAGAGCCAAAACAGAAAGAAAATTATAACCCAATTTCCCTAATGAATATTGATACAATTTTTTAAAAAACATAAAATACTAGCAAAAAGATTATAGCAATAGAGCACAAACATACACTATGACCAGGTGGGATTTATATCAGGAATGCAGGAATGGTTCAATATTAGGAAAATTATTACCACAATTGACCATATCAATAACAAAACCAACAGAAAACATATGATTATCTCAATAGATGCACAAAAAGCTTTTTGACAAAATACAACACCCATTACTTTTAAATACACTAGATAGCATAGGAATAAATGGAGCTTACCTTAAAATATGTAATATTTATCTAAAACTATCAGCAAGCATTACCTTTAATGAGGATAAACTAGAAACTTTCCTAGTACAATAAGTGGTGAAATGAGGATGCCCATTATTACCTTATTATTTAATATTGTGCTAGAAATGTTAGCTATAGCAATAAGAGAAGAAAAATAAATTGAAGGAATTAGAATAAGCAATGAGGGAACAAAACTGTCACTGCATGTGATATGAAGTTATACTTAGAAAATTCTAAAGAATCAACTAAAAAACTACTTGAAATTATTAATAACTTCAGCAATGCTGCAGAATACTATATAAACCCACATAAGCATTTCTATATATTACTAATAAAGTCCAGCAGCAAGATATAGAAAGATAAATTCCATTTAATATAATTGTAGACAATATAAAATACTTGGGAGTTTACTTGCAAAGGTAAATACAGGAACTATATGAACATAATTATAAAACAATTTTCATGTAAATAAAATTAGGTCTAAACAACTTGAAAATTATTCATTGTTCACCAGCAGACTAAGCCAATATAATAAAAATGACAATTCTAATGAAAGTAATCTATTCATTCAATGCCATACCAATCAAACTATCAAAAAAAATTCTAGAGCTAGAAAAAAATAATTACACAATTCACCTGGAAGAAAAAAAATATCAAAGATATCAAGGGAATCAATGGTAAAAAAAAATGTAAAAGAAGATTATCTACCCATACCAGATGTCAAACTGTATTATAAAGTGCTAATTATCAAAACAGTCTACTACTGGCTAAACATAGAGTGGTGGATCAGTGGAATAGATTAGGTACAAATTACATTATAGTAAAGTACCATAGTAATCTGATATATGACAAACCCAAAAATAAACTTGTGGAACAAAAATTCATTATTTGACAAAAGCTGCAGGGAAAACTGGAAAACAGTACAGCAGAAACTAGACATAGACCAACGTTTCACACCATAGACCAATATAAGGTCAAAAAGGGTACATGATTTAGACATAAAGGGTAATACCAAAAGCAAATTAGGAGAGCAAGGAATAGTTTATCTGTCAAATTTATGGAGAAGGGAAGAATTTAGGACCAAAGAAGAGATGGAGAACACTACAAAATGCAAAATGGATAATTTTGATTGCATTAAATTATTAAGGTTTTGCAGAAACAAAAGCAGTGCAACCAAAATTATAAGGAAAGCAGAAAACTTAGAAAGGATTTTTTTCAACAAGTGTCTCTGATAAAGGTCACATTTCTCAAATATATAGAGAACTGAGTCAAATGTATAAGAATACAACTCACTCCCCAATTGATAAATGGAAAAAAAGATATGAACAGGCAGTTTTCATACAAAGAAGCCAAAGTTACCTATAGTCATATCACTTTGATTAGAGAAACATGAATTAAAACTACTCTGAGGTTCCCCTCACACCTACCAGGGTGGTTAATATGACAAAAAAGGAAAATGTTTTGGATGTTAGAGGGGATGTGGGAAAACTGGGACACTAATGCACTATTTGTGGAATTGTGAACTGATCCAACCATTCTGGAGAGCAATTTGGAACTATGTCCAAAGGGCTATAAAACTGTGCATACCCTTTGAACTAGCAGTACCACTGCTAGGTCTATATCCCAAAGACATTCCCAAGAAAGGGAAAAGGAACAATCTGCACAAAAATATTCATGGCACCTCATTTTTGGTGGCTAAGAATTGCAAATCAAAGTGATGTCCATCAATTGGGGAATGTCTAACAAGCTGTGGTATATGGATGTAATGGAATATTATTGTGTTATAAGAAATGACAAGCAGAATGATTTCAGAAAAACTGGAAAGACCTACATGAACTGATGCATAGTGAAGTGAACAGAACCAGGAGAGCATTGTAAACAGTAAAAGCTAATTTCACAACAATTAACCTTTTAGTCAATGTTCTAAATGTTCTAAAAGCCATTTATTGAATTTTTCTTTTTTAAAAATTTTTTTTCTTGCATTATGGTAAAAAAAATATTCATTTAATATTTCTGCTTTTCTGCATTTACTTGTGAGGTTTTTATGTCCTGGTACATGGTGTAATCATTTCTGTTCACCTTCAGTATTCTCTTGTTATCTATTATTTCTAATTTTTTTTTCAAAATTCTATCTATTCCTTTAACTTCTTTCTTGTTTATCTTGTGATTAGATTTATTTAGGTATAAGAAGGGTAGATTCTCTCATTAGTATAGCTTTATGGTATATTTCCTTCTGTAACACATTTAATTTTTCCTTCAAGACATTGGATACTATGGCATTTGGTGCATATTTGTTCAGTATTGATATTAATGCATTGTCTATGGTACTTTTTAGCAAATTGTAGTTTCTCTGAATCACTCTTTTAATTAGGTCTAGTTTTGTTTCTGCTTCATCTGAGATCACATAGTTATAATTCCTAACTGTATATTTCTCCTCATCCCATTATCTTATACTTATCCTTCTCTTTTTTACCCTGTTCCCTCTATAGTTTGTTTTGTTTCTGATCACTGACTCCCTTAATGTAAGTTTCCGCTTACCCTTTCCCTCTTTCTCTTAGTCCTTTTCCCCCTTTCTTACCTATTGGATATGATGAATTAATATACCCAACTATGTGTGTTTGTGTAGTGTTCTCTCCTTAAAACAATTCAGATGAGAATATGTTTCAAGCATTGCCCATATACCCTTCCTATTTTCCCCTCATTTGAATAAACTCTTCCTTGGCTACTTCATTTATGTGAGATAATTTTCTCCATTCTTCCTCTCCCTTTCATCTTTTCACCAGTTGATTCTATTTTGAGATCATCTCAACATAATAAACTCACACACATGACCTTTCAATAGAATCTATATAACTGCCCTAATGATGACAAAGTTCTTAGGAGTTACATGCATTGTTTCCCATACAGGAATGTAAACAGTTTAACCTTGTTTAGCCCTTTATGATTTCTCACTAATATTTATTCTTTTAAGTTTCTCTTGAATGTCATATTTTCTACTTATCAATAATCTTCATATCAGAAATGCTTGAAAACCAAGTATTTCATTAAGTTTTTGTTGGATAGATTATTCTTGGTTGTAATCCTAGCCTCTTTACTGTCCTTAATATCGTATTCCAAACTTGCCACTGTTTTATGGTGGAAGTTGCTAAATCCTGTGTGAGCCTGACTGTGGCTCCAACATATTTGAATTATTTCTTTCTGAATATTTGAAATATTTTCTTTTTGACCTGGCAGTTCTAGATTTTGGCTATAATATTCCTGGGAGCTTTTATTTTGGGATTTCTTTCAAGATATTACCAGTGAATTCTTTCAGTTTCTACTTTAACTTCCAGTTCTGAGATATCTGGATGGTTTTCCTCTATAATTTTTTATAAAAAATATCTAGGCTCATTTTTTTGTTCATAGCATTCAAATAGTATAGTAATTTTAAAATTATCTCTCCTTGATCTATTTTCTAGTCACAGATTTCACATTTTCTTCTATTCTGTTTTAGTCTTTTAACTTTGCTTTATTGTTTCTTGATTTTTCATGGAGTCATTAGCTTCTACTTGACTAATTTTAATTTCTAAATAGTTATTTTCTTCAGTGATGTTTTGCACCTCTTTTACCATTTGGTCGATTCTGATTTTTAAGGTGATATTTTCTTCAGTATTGTTTCATCTTTAAAAAAAAGATACTAATCCTCTTTTCTTAATTTTCTTGCATAGCTCTTATTTCTTTTCTCATTTTTTCCTTTATCTCTTATTTTATTTTAAAAATCATTTTTGAGGGGCTGGCTTTGGAGTCAGGAGGACCTGAGTTCAAATCCAGCCTCAGGCACTTGAAATTTACTAGCTGTATGACCCTGGACAAGTCACTTAACCCTGATTGCCTTACTAAAAAAAAAAAGATAAAAATAGTTTTTGGCTCTTTTCAAAATCTTTTTTTAAATTTTTTTCTAATTAATTTCTGTTGCATTTGTGTCCAATCTGCATTTTTCTCTGAGGCTTTACTTACAGATATTTTCAAGTCTTTGATGTCTTGAGCTTCTAAGGTTGTCACCATAGTACTATTTTGAGGATCAACAAAAATTAGATTCCTTATTTGTTGTTTGCTCATTTTCTAGCTTACTTCTTGACTTTGAATCCCTTATGTTTGCTTTTATCTTTTTGCCTGTTTATGCTTCTCTTGAGTCTTGATGTTGTGGGTCAAGTTTTTGGTTTAGTTCTTGTCTTCTTCTTAAGAAGGCATGAAATTCTTGTATTTTTTTGAGTGATCATTTTTTCCCCTTGATATATTATGCTTAATTTCTTGGGTAATTCTTGGTTGTAGTCCTAGCTCCTTTGCTCTCCAGAATATCATGTTTCATGACCTCCAGTCCTTTAATTTTGCAGCTGCCAAGTCCTGTGTAATCCTGATTGTGATTCACTGATAATTGAGTAGTTTCCTTCTGGCCACTTGGAGTATTTTTCCTTTGATGTGATAGTTCTGAAATTTGGCTATACTGTCCTTTGTGGTTTTTATTTTGGGATCTCTTTCCTGTGATGATCAGTGGATTCTTTTAATTCCTATTTTGCCCACTGGTTTCAGGACAACAGGGTAGTTTTCTTTGGTAATTTCTTGAAAAATGTTGTCCAGGTCCTCTTTTTGATTATGGCTTTCAGGTATCCCAATGATTCTGATATCTGGATCTATTTTCCAGGTCAGTTGTTTTTCCAACAAGGTATTTTATATTTTCTTCCATTTTTTTCATTCTTTTGAATGTGATTGCTTGATTCATGATGTCTCATAGAGTCATTAGCTTCCACTTGCCCAATTCTAACTTTTAAGGAATTGTTTTCCACATACAGCTTTTGTAATTTCTTTGCCATTTGGTCAGTTGTACTCTTTAAGGAGTTGTGCTGGTGTTGGCATTTGCCTGTTCCACCATACTGGGTGTCAGGATCTACTATGGTTTGTTGAGGTGAGGCTTGCTGCTGGCTTGCTGGAATGCTTCTCATGCTGGACTGTGTTTTCCTTTCACCTGAGTGAGATGGATCTTTCTTGATAATCCTCCAAGTTTCTTGGGCTAAAACATCGTTTCACCTTATTGTTTTGCTGATTCTGCTGTTCCAGGATTTGTTTTAAGGCTTTGTTTTATGGCTGTTTGGAGGTAAGTATGGGAGATTTACAGTTATTTGCTGCTTACTCTGCCATCTTGGCTCCCAGAAAAGACCAAGGGTTTTTAACTTGAGGTCCATGGACCTAAAAAACATTCAAAAATAGATTTCAAGATGTCCATGAAATTGATAGGAAGTTGAGGAAATTGTATGGGTTTTTTCACTAACCTAGAATTAAAATTTACCCCTTTTTCAATTATGAATTTAATGGTTTTTTTTAAGTTTAAAGTTTAAATTTTTCAAAACAAAACAAAAGATCCATAGACTTCACCAGACTGCCAAATGGGTCCATGATGCAATAAAAATTAAAAAGTGCTATTGTAGAGAGTGGAGATTCCTTTGTTTTTCAACAGACAAGGGTCTAATGCATCACTCTGGAGTGACAGAGGAAGCTAGCAAATGCTTTGATTGCTACTTAGCCTGAGTCTTTATCTTTGCATTATTATATTTGGGAGGGGGAAACTTTTTCCCATAAGGAACTGGGCTAACCCCAGGTACTCCCAATGATTATAGCTCTTCTAATCTCCTTCCAGACTGGGAAACTAGCCTTCTTACAGATTGATGAAGACCTGGATTCAGGAAAATCTGAGTTCTTTCTCAGTATCTAAGTATCTGTCTCATTTTCCTGATCTTCAATATAGGGATAACAACACCGACTTCCCAAGGTTGTAGGCTGTTGTGAGGCCAAAATGAGATAATATGTACACAGTTCTATATAAAACTGCCTATTATTATTATTATTATTATTATTATTATTATTATTGAATTGTTCAATGGATAGAATGCCAGCACTGCAGTCAGGAGGACCTGAGTTCAAATCTGGCTTTAGACACGTACTATCTGTGTGATCCTGGGCAAGTCACTTACTTCTGTTTTTCTTAGTTCCTCATCTCTAAGATGAAATGGAAAAGGAAATGGCAAACCACTTCAGTTTTTTGTCATGAAAACCTCAAATAGAGTCACAAAGAGCTGGATGCTACTGAGTAAAACAACAATATCATCATCATCATCATCATCATCATCATCTTCACTATTCTCAAATTTAGGAAGTTGGCAAGTTTATCATTTGTCTGTTAGATTTCTTCATATTTTTATTGTAGAATGAGTTTTTTTTAATTTTCCACCAGAAGTTAAATGTGACATGCAGACATGAAATATTTCTACTTTTTCAAAGTTCACATTTCAATCTTCAAAACCAGTGAATATTCCCCGTGGGTTGTTTATAGTTTGTTTGTTTTATTATTTTGAGAACAGGTCCAAATGTAAATGAGGTGCGAATATGTAAAACCTTTTATGCCCACACTTGTGAAAAAGTTCACTTACTGGTTTGAGTAAACCTGTGTTTTTAGCCCACTCAAAATAATAATAAAAAATAAATAAAGATTTGAAGCTGAATGACATCACAAAATATTTCATATGTTTCATATATTTTTCTAATTAGAAAGAATATGCTATATGGATGTACATGAGGCCCAAACCTAATTAGAGAAAACTTTACATTAGGCTAAATTAATATCTTTTCCCCTTTAACCCCTCACCCCCTTTATTTTATCAAGCTGGTGCTATGTATCTGATGGGTGTGAAAAATTAATGAGAACACTGCTTTGTCTGTAGTAGAGTATGTAATCAAACCTGAATTTTAACCTGAAATCATTTTACAATAAATGGCATTATAATGGAATTTTATTGTGGTTATTCTTGAGATAAGGATCTACATACCATGGATAAGTTTTGCACATTTCAAAAGAATAATTGTTTGCTTTCCTGGTATTTAGTGAGATACACGATAATCTTCCAGGCTAATATTTGAATAATCCAGAAGTTATAGCTTCCATTCATTGTTATCATTTTGTATATATGAATGCATATATATGTATGTATATAAATTTATACACATATGCATGGATATATATGTATGTGTGTATAAAAATTTATTATTTTTTTGAAACTGAGTCTCCTTATCTCACCCAGGCTGGAAGACAACAACCTCTTATCTGCCAGTCCCTCTGCTGATGGACTTGGACCTTTTGACCTGCTCTGTTCTGCATCTTACCTGGGTTGGTTTGCTCCTCCTTAGGAGGCCTGGTCATCATCTCCCACTGACACAATCACTCCTGAGAGATCACCATCTTGGCACCAGATTGAGTGTGAAAAACCAATTAACTTTAGCCCAACTGAAACTCAGAACTCCCAAAAGCAAGCAATCTACTAGCCTCAGCTTCCACAGTAGAAAGGATGATTAGTATGCACCACCACCATCAGCTTATATACACACTTATTTATCTTCTTTTTGTTTTAGTTTTAATATTTATTGCCTTATGTTAAATCATTTTCCTTTATTTAACAGATTTACTTCTGTACAACATAACCTATGAAGAGAGTGACAAAATTTAATACCGCCCTCGCGGGAGTGTGAGTCAATAACTGGAAAATAGCTAGAGATTTTTGGCAAAAGACTACAGCAAAGTAGAATAATATCAATTAACAAGTTAATTTTCTTATTTATTCACATAAATCATAATGTGTTCTCTTAATAATGAGGTGATATTATTTAACATTTACTCAGAACTCCATACTGTCCATATACATATAAAAAAGGACATAGCTATGTAAGTGATAGCTATTTGAAAGGTACATAATTTTGTTTTAAAATGACCCTACAGAAGACATTTTGTATCTAAAGTTTGACATGACAGGAAGTGAAGATTCCTTGTGTATATCAGTGTGTTGGTTTACAAAATGACTACCCAGAGTAGTGTGTCTCCAATACACAATAACTTTTTTGAGAAATATCCACGTCAACATTTTTTTAGGCTGTCCAGCCATGTAAAATAGGTGTTTTGGTACAGAGAGGGAAAAAGTGGGTTGACAAAAGTGAAAAAATCTACACATAAGACCATCAGTGTTAAAAAGAGAAACCATGAAGGTCAAAGCATTAATCACCTGTAGGAGCAAAGATTGAAAGTGAATGCTGAAACTGCTTTCTTCTTTTCCATAAATCAGATTTATAGATGAAAGGAATTTTAAAGGTCATCTAGTTCAATATTCTCTTTTTTGATAGATAAGGAAGCTAAGAATCAAGGGAGTTAAATGACTGGCCCATGGTCATACAGCTCTTAAGTGTCAAAATGTGCTTTGAGCCCAGGTCTTCTGACTCCAAAACCAATGCAATTTCCACTGCATTTTTTTTCATGCTGCCATCTATTACAATGAAAAGTCCAAATCAAGGTAACAAATCTAGCTAGGGGGTGGAGTGGGTGGTAGAGTGAGGAGACAGAAACAAGTATTGTTTCAGGGACAATTTCCTATGACACTATCTACCTTATAAAGTCAGGGCTAATATGTATGTCAAGCTGTCACAGCAGGCAAACTAGTTAGTGTTTGTTTTTCCCATTGTGCCTATCTAGCATTGTGTCCCAACAGATACCAGGAATGACCTGTGAATCTTTTACCAAGATTAAGGTTACACACAATAACAATAGATGTATGGAGATTCTCAGTGTGGAGATGTTTATTTGATTTCCCATTATATATGAGTATGTAATATATATATACATTTCCTATTATACATATCCACATATGTACACATATGTGTGTGTGTGAATGTAGGTATATAAAACACTGCCATAAGAAAAGCTTTCAGCATACCCACCTCATGTATGTGAAGAACCTAGGCTATTATTAAGTCAGTTTACCTGAGAGGAAATAAACCTGCTTTATTTGGGATTGCAGTATAACTAGAACTACTGGCTGTTCCCTGCTACATGCAGGAGAGAGATTTTTCCTCCTCCAGAAAGAAACTCCAGAACTGGATCTCAAGGTAATATGGGTCATCTTATTTTTAAGATAGCTTGAGCAAATAAGTTGGTAACCTTTTCTATGCTTAATTATTCAAATGGATTTGTGATATTATCAGTTTGGGAGTTTCCCACAACTAACTCATCTATGTCTGTCAATCCCATTTGACTTTTTCTTATTCCAGTCTACTAGAAGGTCAACCAAGGGAGGTACATACAAAATATTGGAGACCTTTCTGGATCCCTTCTGATATTTAGATGGTAGCACCAAAATACTCTAATTGTCCATCTAACATCATTTGGTATTGCCATGTATTAGCTCTATTTCCTTTTCAAGTCATTCAATTCTTTGATGATGCAATGTACTCCTCTTTTTTTTTTAGTTTCTCATTGGTTAAGGGTTGTAGCATAGTGATATCTACCAAATGACTTTCAATTGCTCTCTGTGTGATACTCATCCTTAATTCTTCAGAGATATGTCTCACTGTCATCTAACAATGGCACTAACATGTTAAAGTTGAAAATACAGGCTTCTGTTTTTGTGTGAAGTTTGGGGTCCTGAAATAAATTTACAGTATCCTAAAAATAATCTAGCCATATTCCTCCTCCTTTTCAATTCTGAATCCAGACCACTGTAGATCTGCACTATTTGCCCCAGATATACATAACTTTTAACAAGCTCTATAGTTTCCATCCAAAGAAATATTGATATCTGGACAATAGACATTCTTCATCCATTTGAACTTTCCTGTGTGGATAGATAGGCCAAATTCCTTTGAGTATATAATGATTTCTTCGACCAGACTCAGTGATGTTCTAGGGCTTGATACAATAAGCAGCAAAATTCAAACAAGATCATATAGTAGACATCCATTCATATGGAAATCCTTTTTGACCTGGACTCTGCTGACTTTTCTCCATCATAATGACTGATAACTTTGGGAAGCATACACTTCTCTTTTTGATGCCTCATCTGATAATGATTATCAGAGGATCATTAGGAAGGTAATTTCTGTTGCTAGATTTTCCAAAGATTCCTGAAGGATCTTGATGTATAAATGAGACACATCAAGCTGTAAAACTTTCTTAGACTGTATTTTGTTTACATACCTTCATAAAATAACATCTAAAAAGATTAGATATGGCTACAACTAGTTATTATTTTATCTCTAGTGGTGGGGGGGAGGTGTTGGTATATGTGATATGGTGATACCATTGTTGATACAAAGAATAATCCCGTAGAAGGGAGCAGAGAAGGTGATGGTAGCAAGAGGACAAAAAGATGTCTAATCACAAGTTTAGTTTTCTGGGAAAGGAAGTTATTCATCCCATACAAAGAATTACCTATGTAACCCTAATGGGTTAGGGTAGATTAAGGCCCTGGGAGAGGGGTGCAGAAGTTACCTTGGATGTGGAGACAAGGTGAGGAGTGACATTATAACAATGAATGACTGGGATCTGAAGGTTAAGATTATTCTCTCTCTCTCTCTCTCTCTCTCTCTCTCTCTCTCTCTCTCTCTCTTTTTAGTTAGGCAATTGGGATTAAGTGACTTGCCCAGGGTCACACAGCTAGTAAGTGTCAAGTATCTTAGGTCAGATTTGAACTCAGGTCCTCCTGACTCCAAAGTCAGAATTGTAGCCACTGCACCACCTAGCTGCCCCAGGTTAAGATTATTTTGCAGTCATGCTGGGTATCACAGGATGATAGGAAACCATGAAGTGATGAGTTGGTAGTTTACATGATTCATAGGAATGTAGGCCTCTGGATTACTATAAGAAGGAAGCATTACTTCTTCAAGAGTTTGAATTCCATTGTCCCTATCCTAGTTATAGCTCTGCTTGAACTTTCCTTTATTGAGAGTACAAATAACTTTCTGATGCATTTAATGTTTTCTTTATTTCTGTCACCCTATAACTTTTTTTGTAGAGGCAGCTAGATGGCAAAATAGATAGAACACTGGTTTGGAGTCAGAAAGATCTCATCTGAACATCCAGCTTCTCTGCCTTTCCTTTTCTGTGCTATGGTTTCAAACATGAGTATGCTATGCTCATGCTTTAGAAAAAGCTTGACTTTAGTGTCCTTCAACTTTGAAAGAAGTTATAGCTTGATCCTCATGAGATCAATAAACTAACAATGCCAGTTCCCTTCAGAAGATCCAGAAGTTGTTTAAAGATAGGCTGATCATCCAGAAGTCTGTTGCTGTACATTCTCGTGTGCAATGGTGAAAAAACATTCTGGTTTTATGGAGGGGCAGGCACATGAACATTGGTAAGAGAAAAGACTCTGCCAATGCTTGTATGCCTGAAAAGGTGACCTGGATAAGGAAAATGAGGACTCCATACCATCTACTCTGAGGATATTTTGGATCCAGAAAGATTGACCACCAGATGTACCACAGCCTGTATTTGGAGATGAAGGAAAATTTATACAAGAATAAGCAGAACCTCATGGAGCAAATATATAGACTTAAGGCAGACAAGTCCTGGGAGCAGCTTCTGACTGACCAGGAGGCTCACTTGTCTAAGATTAAATAAATACAAAAGCATCAGGAAGAGTTTCTATAAGCTAAGAAAGAAGATATCAAGATTTTGTCCAAGGAGGAGGAGACCAAGACATGATTCTCCTCTATCTCCTCTGTATTTAGTATCTCTCTACATACAGAGGTTCCCAAAGTGGATGATAGTGCCCCCAGGGGTCTCTAGAATAATAGAGGGGGGCAGTCATAGCCTTGGGTGCAATTGGGGGGCACTGAAAAAAATAAGGGGGTGGTGGAAGCATAAGGAAAGAAGAGAAGAGAATTTTGAAAATCCATTCACATGTTTCATCTGTTGTGTAACAGAGTTAAAGTAGTAGTGATTACATTATTTTCCAAATACACAAAATGTAAGTTATAACCAATTAGTGGTCAAGTTTGCTGACAAGTCTTAAGAAAGTGTTGTGCATTGTTGGGAAGTCCAGCATGAATTGGCAGGAATATGCCCATGTAATGGCTTGTGCACGATATGATACTATATGGTTACATGACACAATATTGTGTCCCAAAATTTCAACGCAGGAAAAAAAAACATACAAATTTGTAGTGAATTATTAAATTTAAGATGTCATTAAAGTATTTCACATGTTTTTAAAATGATGAAATTTTGTTTTGGTTTTTCTTTTTTTGCTAAGCAATGGGGTTAAGTGACTTGCCCAGAGTCACACAGCTAGTAAGTGTCAAGTGTCTGAGGCCAGATTTGAACCCAGGTCCTCCTGATTCTAAGGCCAGTGCTCTATCCACTGCGTCATGTAGCTGCCCCAAAATGATGCAAATTTTTTTAAAAAGTTATAGAGTTAAAGAAAGTAGATTTCCAGGGAGGGCATTGAGTAATTTTTCAGAAGGGGGTGGTAGGCCAAATAAGTTTGGGAACCTATGGTCTGCAAAGCTAATACAATAAAACTTAACAAACTACCAAAACAAAAAGAAAAGAAGGGAGAAAATGAAAGAAAGAAAGAAAGAAAGAAAGAAAGAAAGAAAGAAAGAAAGAAAAAGAAAACCCAGCCTCAGACATTTATTAGCTGTGATTCACTGGGGATGACACTTAACCTCTGTTTGACTCATTTTTGTCAATGAGGATAATAACAGGACCTAATTCATGTGGTTGTTGTAAGGATCAAAAAAGATGATATTTATAAAGCACTTAGCAAAGCACATGGCACGTGGTAGGTTCTAAATAAATATGTATTTTCTTCCCCTTCCTTTCTGATCATTCTCATGGTCCAACTCATGGAATTTGAGATAGGTGACATAATTTTTTCCTGAATCTCTTCTTCTAGTATTTTCAATCATAATCTCCCTGGCAAAGATCTGAAGATCTTCCTACCATATTGTTGTTTGAGTGGGGCTCCAGAGTATTTCCTGCTCATAAAATGAAATTGCTTAAAGGCAGGAATTAATGACAAAAGGGGACTATAATAAATATCTCAAAGGAAATATGCATAGGGTATAAAAAAACTTTAGGGAATAACAATTAGATATAACAAATGGGACATATATGTGCATTAAGTGAATAGTTGTGTCATATTCACTTGAAGTATTTATTTAGTGTCTACTATTGCACTGATAAAAATCCAATCAAATGGATTGAATTAGCTCAGAATTTAATATCTCTGTTAACTATGAAGTGACACTGTACTGAAACTGTACCTGCCAAGCTTTTGAACAACCTAGAAACCTTTAGGTCAATTGAAAGCCTGAATATGTCTGAGTGGACCTCCCTGCCACAAATTTACTTCTCTGCTAAAGATTTTGCCATTTCTCTTAGATATCAATCTAGTGTAGTAAATGATACTTGAGCAAATATTAAATTCTGAAATATTTATTCTTTTTCTCTGCACACACACACACACACACACACACACACACACACACACACACACACA
>NW_020949351.1:7427296-7464246 GCF_900497805.2 Vombatus ursinus
ACACACACACACACACACACACACACACACACACACACACACACACATATATATATAGGCTGGAGAGTTTTTGAAGTATAAATTGATATAGAGCTAGCCTCAAAGTCAGGAAAACATGGATGCATCATGCTTCTGATGAATCCTGACTGTGTGACAGTCAGGACCAGGCAATCCTTTAGGATTACAAGTAGCTGATTAGCTGTGATTAACTTTGATAGAGTTGCCTCATTAATAGTTTGCTATACAATTTGGAACTATAAGGTTATAAAAAGGGTTATAAAACTGTGCATATCCTTTGATACCACTACTAGGTCATTATCCCAAACAGATCATAAAAAAGGGAAAAGGACTCACAGGTATAAAAATGTTATAGCAGTTATTTTTGTGATGGTAGAAGATTGGAAATTATGGGGATGACCATCAGCTGGGGAATGTCTAAACAAGTTGTGATATATGAATATAATAGAATACTATTGATCTGTAAGAAATGTTGAGTAGGTGGATTTTAGAAAAAACTGGAAAGACTTACATGAACTGATGCTAAGTGAAGTTAGCAGAACCAGAAGAACATTGTACACAGTAGTATCAACACTGTGTGATGATCAGCAATGATAGACTAGCTCTTCTCAGCAATACAATGATCCAAGGCAATTCCAAAATACTTGGGATGGAAAAGGCTATCCATATCCAGAGAAAGAACTATGGAGTCTGAATGCACATTGAAACATACTATTTTCACTTTTTATTTTTTTTCTTTCTCATGATTTTCCCCTTTTGTCCTGATTGTTCTTTCACGACATGACTAATGTGGAAATATGTTTAACATGACTGTACATGCATAACCTATATCAGACTGCTTAATGTCTTGGGGAGGGGGGGAGGAAAGGGAGTGAGGGAGAAAAATTTGGAATTCAAAATCTTAAAAAATGAGTTTTGAAAACTATCTTTACATGTAATTGGAAAAATACTATTAAATGAAAAAAAATAGTTTGCTACAGCGAGGAAATCACAGTTTTCTTCCAAAATATTTTCAGCAATTCCTACTCTGAGAAATATTTCATTTTTGTGTATCACTTCTATTGATATCCATGGATTCTGTCACCTATCATATAACCCTAATAACTTAGACTTTTAATGTAAAAGAAAAGCGAACATTTCCTTGTCATAACTGCTCCCTCCTGTGTCTTTAGTACATATAGGAAACTTCCTAAATGTACACGTATGAGGTCATAAAGAAGAAATGTCTGTTCATGGTCTTTTCTGATTAATTAACTAAGGGAAAGGAGGGCATTTACCTTGTTTCACCAGACTACCAGCAAACAGGATTTATAGTAGCGTCATTATCAGATTTAGGGTGTGCCTGGTCATGATGTAGTACCTGTTCCTTCCTACTCAAATATGCCCCAGTGGCTGTATTTCAAACCAAAGTACCATCCCCTTGCCATGGAAGAGTCTGAATGGGAAGAAGAGGTTGAAAAATATAGATAGCATTTAAAAAAAATCTGTCTCCAAGCTCCTGCTCCAGCTCCTATTGAAAAAAAAAATCAATAGAACCCAAAAAGATGAAAGACAATTCATTTTCCATTGCAGAATCTCAGAATTTGCTAGTTCTCTTTCGTGAATCATTTCCTTGAGTGCCAAAGATCTCCACATGGATGGAGTAAGCTACAATATTATTGCTCCTTGACCATAATAAAGTAAACTTCCAAGAAGATGAGGCTTCCCAGTTGGATGGTGGGTCATATCTTAGGGATATGGGGGCTGGAAAAATGGAAGAATTCTGTTGCATCTATATTATGGGTAGTTTGGGGGAAAAATAAATAAGAGAATAATGTGCTACATTTGACACAGTTGACCATTCTCTCTTCCTGGATATTCTCTCTTCCTTATGTTTTTATTTCACTTCTCTGACCTGATTCACCTGTCATCTTTCTGACTGCTCCATTTCAATTTTTCAATTTCCTTTTTAAATAAAGTATTTAAATAAATATTAGTAAATAAAAAATCCATAATAAAGCCCCTAATCATGGGTATTCCCCAAGATTCTTTTCTAAGTCTGCTTCTTCTCTTCCTCTACAAATTTTCTTCTGGTAACTTCATCATTTTCCATGTATTTGACTATAATGTTTATAAAGATATTTCCTAGATCTATACAGGAATCCCTAGTTTATGACCTGAGTTTCAGTCCTCCATTGCCTATTGCTTATTAGACATTTTAAACTGAATTTCCTGGAAATATCTTAAACTTAACATGTCTAAAACTGAATCCATTATCTTTCATCCCTCAACATACCCTTTTTTCAAACTTCCCAATTTCTGAAAAAAGGTAACACCTTCTCTCAGGTTCATGATCTCAACATTATCTTGGACTCTTTCCTGCTCCCTTACTTCACATATGCATTCAATTGTCAAATTTTATGATCTCTGGCATCTGACTCCTCCACTCATTCCCACAGCTATGATCTTGGGTCAGGCCCCCATCATTTCTAATATAGATAATTACAAAAGCTTCCAAATTGGCCTTCATTTTTCAACTCTCTCACCACTTCATTCTATCCTATGTATTGCTGCCAAAGTAATTTTCCTTTTTATGTATAGATCTGACTATGTGATTCTCATATTCGACCAACTCCAGTTGGCTCCTATCTGAGCCAACAGGAAATGATTTCTTATTGCTCAAACCAGCCATACTTCATTTTCCAGACTTCCTCGCTAGACCTCAGCTACCTTATTGCTCCATCTCTGTGGGTCCCCTCTTCTCATTTGTGAATTCTTTCTAGAACTGACATATGGAGAAAGGGCCCAGACCATCCATTCTTCAATATCTGGACTTCACTACTAAATCCTAGCTTGGGAACTTCCTACTCCCTTCTCCAACTTTTCTTTCTCCCTCCCTGCTTTTCAACTCCCTTTTGTGTGTTGTCTTATCCTCATTAAAATGGGAGTTCTTTGAAGGCTAGTCTGTTTGTTTTTATGTTTTGTTTGCATTTGTATCCCTAGTACTTAGCACAGTGCTTGGCACATGGTAAGTGCTACATAAATATTTACCTTGATTCTAGGATAAAATATAAACTCCTCTGTTCAGCCTTTAGATAACCATACAATTTTTCTCCCTCAGTGGAGATAAGTCCATGTTCTTCTGTCTATGATCCTGCCAAATTGATCTATTTTATGTTCTTTGTCGAACACTACATTCTCTATCTCTGTACCTTTGCATTGGCCTCCCCCCCCTCCCCATTCAGGGAATGTATTCCTCTTCATTTCTGCTTCAAAAGGCTCTCTTTTCCTTTAAGATGCAGCTTAAGCACAATCTTTTGTGAGAAGCCTTTTCTTATCCTAGCAACTATTAGTGCCTTTTCCCCAAACTACCTAGTATTATACACACATACACATACACACAAACACACACTCAGACATACATACATACATATGTACACAAATATATAATCTTTTTATTCATTCACTTTATACTGCATATATTTCACATGTATTTGTTGTCTCCCCATTGGAATGTGAGTTCATGGTGACTAGGGATTGTTTTATTCTTTCTGATTATAACCTTACCTTCTAGCATAGCACCTGACATAGGATAGGTGCTTAATAAATATTCGCTTCTTGATTAATTGGAAAAATATATGTGATCTTAAATATCTTCCAAAGATTCTCAAAATAACATTAGGTTTTTTTTCCATTTTTTCTAATTCATATATAATGCCAGAGGTATTGATGGGTGTGAATGTTTCTAAATAAGCAATAACCATTATAAATACTTTACATTTAAATCCTTCAAATACAATAAATGTCATTTAAGAAAATATATCTGTACTCATCTGCCATCAATATACGATTGAATAAAAAGGTAAAAAAAATAGCAATATTTCCTGTTGTTAAGATCTTTATAATTAACATATGACAAATATAAATTACTTAAGTTATTACATAAATTCTACCTTTTTGAGTTTAATTCTAGTACCTGATAAAATAGTGACTGAGTTTTGTTTGATTATACCAAAAATTTGATTCAGGAAAAAAAAGTGCTTAGGAACTGAATATTGAGATGAAATTATCAGAATAAAGGCCTAAAATGGTAGTTAAAGAGTACACCAAATGTAGATTTATCTCCCACATTTTGACCCTGCATTTTTTTTCTATTGATTTGTTTAGTATTCAAAGAAAGGCTTTACAAGTGTTTCATTCTGTTGTTGGAGGTAGGGAGTAGAATTGCATCACTACACTTAAAAGGCATTAACTGTATTATGTAGCACAATCATAAATATAATATGATTGCATAGTCATAAATGTATTAAAATTCATTACAAGTAACAAATAGAGATATGAGATCCTGGGGGTAGGGAAAAGGAACCTTCTGCTTAGATTTTTTTTTAATCTATGATTATTATTATTATTATTATTTTAAGGAAAGCCTCCCTAGGTATGCTAATTTACATGACATTCAGTTTTAACAATATAGTGAAGGTTGGATTGGCCTATCCCATAGCATGTGCCTGGAAACTTTTAGGAACTCTAGAGATTTAGTGACTCAGCATTTGGATATTGATGAATTCTCTGTCTACTTCCAGTCATGAAGTGCTTTAGCACTGAAGAACATGAGCATTTTTAAATGAGGTAGCAATCCCTTCATTGGCTGCATAACTAGAGAAGCTAATGACTTAGTGAGTATTTTATAAGTAGAGAGAGCTTCTGACTCACTCACTCTTTTTGCTCCAACCACTTTTTGAAGCAAGTATTGTAATTGTCTCTAGAATCTCAATGAGGGAGTAGGGAAAAGAGCTCTCTGCTCTCCCTTTTCCACTCTAAGTCTGATGCTTCTCAATTGCCCATCTGGGCCTGAGCCTCTGATTGACTTCTGCTCTGTGTTTCACTTTCTAAGTAGGTGACCAATCATCATTCTTGAGTAGGACATGACTAGGTTTAGAGGCAACCTCGTGAGTTCCAGAATTTGAGGTTCTGGGTTTTATCACAGTTGGCAAGGGGAGCAGTCCCCAGTAACTCCTCCTTAGAAAAGACAACAACAATAAAATATGGCTCCAACCATTTTTTCAGAATACATGGTCCCGGAATTGTTGGGACAATGAAAAAGAGAGGAAAAATGTAAAATATCTGATCAGAAGACCTGCATACTTCAACTTCATTTAGGTTCTGATGAGATTTAATTGTCAACCTCCTGAAAAATAATTAATAGTACTTATAAGTTTTTGAATCCTATTTTAAGGTGGTCTGTCAATATGCACTTTTATGCAGACTTTTGTATCATTAGCAATTCTTTTCAGTATATGACCCATTTCATGTCTAATTTATATTGTATTTGAGTACCTTTCTCCCTACTCCAACTTGTGGATATCTAAGCTATATCCAAAATTTTACTTTTAAAAAAAGGTAGGTTTTCTTGCTTTGTTTTTGTTTTTGTTTCTTTTTTTATTTTTTGCAACATGGCTAATATGGAAATGTTTTGCATGATTTCATAGATATATAACTGATATCATATTGTTTGCCTTTTGCCTTCCTGATAGATAGGAGAGGGGCTGGAAGGATGGAAAGAATTCAGAACTCCATTTTTTTTTAACAGCAAAATTTTTTTAAAAACAAATAATAAATAATTTTTTTGAAAATTGTTAGGACTTTACCAACTAAAGAATGTGATAAAAAGGAACCTATCCACTCTTTCACTAGAGTCCAGGTTCCTCAGGATTGAAAATCATCTAATTAGGGATGTGGATCTAAAACAAAAGGACCTCTTTGTGAGAGTGAGTAGGCACAATGCTCTAGGCTATTAGACCCAGCAGCACAGTTGATTGTTCCATAAGTGATAGTATGACATTGTGTACATGGCTGGTATTGGTTTGAGGAAGATCTTGGCTTTGTATCTTTGTATCTTCAATACATATTGGCTGGCAAGAAATGCCTTCTAGCCACTACAGACAGCTTTAAGTATATGAGTTAAAAATTCTTTGCCCTTGAAATTTCAGGACTAGACTAAATTTATATGTATATGTATATTTAAATAAACAACAAATATGTATATGCATATTTGCATATAAACACATATTATACATAATCCATATACATGTACATATTTATAAATGTTATGAAATCATATTGTGCAATAATTGTATCCAAAGCCTTCTTAAATGTAAGACAGTTATTTACATGTTTAATCAAATATCTCATAAAGAACAATCAATCAATAAACCTTTATTAAGCTCCTAATTTGTTCTGAGAACTATGCTAAGTACTGGGGATACAAAAAGAGGCAACAGACAATTCCTGGAGTTTGCGGTCTAATGAATTTATATAGATGTATATAGTTGAGTAGAATGAATTTGTAAAGATGTATATATTTGAAAAGAAAAGCCACTGATTCCTGAATCCAAATATCTGCATTCAAATCCTACCTCTGATATGTATTACTGCCTTGTCTTGGACAAGTCTTTGGGCCTAGCAGATTCTTTATCTGTACAATGAAGGATTTAGACTACCTAGCCTCTGAGGTCCCTTCTAGCTCTATATTTATGGCTCTTTTTTGGTATATTATAAATATAACCTTTGACTAATATCACTTACCAAATTTCAAAGGGATTACAGAAATGGATGAAATGAAGAACATAATTGATGGAGGATTCATTTATAAACTATTAGATTCAGAACTTCATTATTGGTGCTATTGCTCTTTTAAAATGAATTAGTCAAGAGGACTCTACAAGACAGGAGCAAAATCTTTATCTTCTCTGTGCAAGGCAGAGGTGTCAAATCTGTGACCTACAGGCCTGAAAACAGCCTCTCAACCAGAATAAAATGTAATTGAAATTGTTTACAAAATACAAATATAATACATAGAAAATGCATGGCATATAAAATGTTAATTTTTGGTTTGCTAAGTCAATATGCAGCTGGTTGGGATCTCTTGCTTTTTGAGTTGGACATCACTGATATAAGGCACAAGGAAAACCATTTTGATAATGGATTTAAAGTTTGTTTTCTCTCTTCTATTTTTATGAAAACTCCATTTTGTGTTATAACTTCTAATTACTTTTATTAGACCAAGGTATAGCTATTACCTCATAATAGGGAATGAAGTTTTTCCTGTGGATTCTTCTGCCTTCTTTCTGGACAAGGTCTGAGTTTGAGTAGGATTACTTCTTTATTAGTCCCTGCTGTGACAACTGAACATGGATAGTTTCCTGTTGTGCCACAGAAGGTACTTTTATTTAGGTCAAAAATAAACAAAATGGTCCTTACTTAGCAGGGTGGGAGAGGGGGAGGGAGAGAGAGAGAGCTGAGAAGGAGGGAATAATCTCACAATCTTCTGCCTTTAAAAAGAAAAAAAGGAAAGAATTAATTTGCAGGTATTTTTGTGAAATATGTTTTTTAACACCTGTTCAAAAATATTGAACATATTTTAACATCATTATTTCAAAAAACAAAATACAAATATCAATCTATATGTTGAATTTCACATGTAATAATTCTAACATTTTTCTATTTATCTCTAGAGTCTTAAAATAACACACACACATATATGTGTATATATAATACATAATGACATCATCCATTTTTCCTAACTAATATCTAAAATATAAACAGCTAAATTATAGAATCAAAGAGACTTCGAGTTGAAAGGAATGTTAGAGGTCATCTGTTCTAATATTGTATCCAATTCAAGAATTTTATTTAGCCTGTTCCTGAAAGATCCAGTCTTGACATATTCCATTCAACTCCACATTTATTAGAACATGTGGTATCAGTCTGGAGTCAACAGATCTGGATTTAAAAGTCCACCTCTAACACAACTTGTGTGGTTATGGTAAAGTCACATAAAATTCCTAGAATTTAGTTTGTTCATTTATAAAATGAAGATTGGATTTACCTGACCTGTGAGATACCTTCTAGGAATCTGAATCATTTATCTTGTTTCTCTATATAGGTAAGGCATGAGACTAGGCACAGTGACTATTGAAACAAAAATAACCTCAAAGAACTTATATTCTATTAGGGTAGAGAGCACAGTCATGTGAAGGATCCACTATTATAAACAATGAGAAAGTGAAGGATGCTTTATTGAGGAAGTAGCACCTGAGCTGACCCTTGAAGGAAGATGAGCCTTCTGAGAGGCAAAAATGAGGAGTTGATTTCAGTTATGAGGGATATATGGTACAGATTCAGGGAGGGAGAAGAAATACTAAGCTCAAGAACCACTGTTGTTTCACTCTGGCTGGATTTAAAGTATATGAATGGGAGTAATGTGAAATAAAGTCAGATAGTCTGATTGAGGATGGATTGTAGAAAGTTTTAAATATCAGGTGGAACCATCTGTATTTTGTCTGCAAGGCAATAGGGAGCTAATGAAGACTTTTGAGCAGATGTGTGATGTGGTTGTTATTATTGTTCCATCATTCAGTAATGTCCAACTTTGTGACCCCAACCCCGTAGTACACCGGGCCCTTCAATCCTCCACTATCTCCCAAAATCTGCCCAACCTCATGTTCATTACTTCAATAACCTATCTATCCATCTCATCCTCTGCCATCTCCTTTTCCTTTTGCCTTCCATCTTTCCCAGCATCAGGTTCTTTTCCAGTGACCAGTGTCTTCTCATTATGTGACCAAAGTATTTAGATTCAGCCTTAGTATTTGCCCTTCCCAAGACTTGTCTGCATTAATTTCTTTTAATATTGATTGATTTCATCTCCTTGCCATACAAATGACTCCCAAAAGTCTTCTCAAACACCATAATTTAAAAGTGTCAATTCTATAGAGCTCAGCTTTCCTTATAGTCCAACTCTCACAGCCATACATTATTACTGGAAAAACCATAACTTTGACTATATGAACTTTTGTCAGGTAAGGTAATATCTCTGCTTTTTAGTATGTTGAACAGATTTACCATAGCCTTCCTTCCCAGAAAAGGGAGAAAGAAAAGAAGAGGGGAAAAAAAGAGAAAGAAAAAAGCATTAATTAAAATGTGGTAAAAGTGAAGTAATTTTTAATGTAAAATTACAAGGATCTGTGAGATCCTTGAAAAATTTAGATTTAAAAAAAACAACAATAAACTAATGTTATTTTAGGCTACATTAGGAAAGACAAAAATGCAGTTTCTATCTTGAAGGAGGTGATAGTCTTAATGTGTTTTTATATAGGCAGACCACAGTTGGAATACAGTTTTCTCTTGTGGGTGCTACATTCTAGAAATAAGATCTGGAATATCCAAGATAGAAGAACCAGGGCAAGGAAGGGTTGGTCATATGTGGATTGGTTGAAGAAACTAGGTATGTTTTCCCTGAAAGAGAGAATATTCAGAGGGAACATGATATCTTTCTTCAAGCAAAGGCTAGTTGATCATTTTTTGAGTATGACATAGATACATATTCATTCTCCTAAACTTTTTTTCATTAAATGTTCATTTTTCTTATTTTATCCTCTTTCTTGAACTAATTGCTTCTTTTTTCTATTGTAACTAACGTTTCCATGTCTGAATCCTTCTTTCTTTTATTTTTTTTTTCAGCCAAAGACAAGGTTTATTAGAACATACGTCATATTGGCCAGACTTTTAAGGAGTCTGAACATTAGTAAGCTATTGGCTAGATTATAAGAATCTGAGCAACTTAATAGAGACAAGATGGACCCTATATACAATAAGATTGTGGGAGGAATCTAGGAGTGGCCAAGTAGTTTGGGGTGACTAGAGGAGGGGTCTAAGGAGGATCTGGATGGGAGTGGCCAGTAAACTGGGCTGAACAGAAAGCCTAGCTAGGATTAAGGGTTGGAAATGGCCTGGGACCATAGGAAGGTAAAACAATGGAGGACTAGGCTAGGTTAAGGGTAACAGAATCGGGAGATTGGGTATAGCAACAATGAAAGGTCAATTGGTGGGATTATTTGCTAAGGAAAATTCCAGAGATTTGGCCATATGGAAAAGTTCAAAGTTTTCCCTTTTTTGGGGTCTAGATCCTATCCTTGTCATTCCCCTCTCAAACAAATGGGACCTAAATTCTTTTGGGGTAAGGGGTAAAAGGCTCAGCTTCTAAAACTGCTTCCCATTGGCAAGGGAGGTAGAGCTGTCCCTGCCTTGAGGGTGTCCCAAAAAGGAGGTTTAATTGGAACCAAGCACAGACTACATTCCGGGAGTTATGGGGGGACATTGGCTGGTAGCCGCTGTTTGCTACCAACTGTAGGTGAATGGTCTGTAGTCTGGAAGGCACAAATCTGACAGAATAGATTACAGGGCCCAAATGACAGGATAAAACATCCTTAGCTCCATTTGGATTCAGATAATTCAGTTTTCCAAACATGCTGTATCAAATCTACCTCATAGTCAGACCCAGGAATAGCCAGGTGGGTAACATTCCTTTTCAAAGGAACATAATGGGGAAACTGAGCCAGGAGATTCCCATCTTAGACTGAGGTTAAAATTGTCCTCTCAGTTTTTCCCTATGCTGACTTCCCACCAGTATCACATTCTCTGAGTAGCTTGTGGCATTTCTCTCAGAGGTGGTGGATTGATTATCAATGGATTATGATCCATCAGATAACTTAAAATAAAAGCCTATGGGTTTTTACCTTAAACAGCAAGTTTTACTAATCACAGCTTAGGAAAACCTTTTCCAGGATTTACATCTCAAACTTAAATTTGTCCTGGTGTAAAATGTCAATCATTAGAGATTATTTCTATATACTTGTAAATTCTCAGCAAGACAAAATCCAAACAAGCTTTTTGGCAAATTTACAAATCAAAACAATAACCAACAATAGCCAAATTATTTTGCTGGTAACCAAATTATTAAAAGTTGCTTGATATAACCGATACAAAAAGTTCACCAATTTGAAACTTGAAACAAACCCATTACCAATCAGGTGACTTCAGTTTTGTTAAATGCATTTCCAAATTACTTAACACAGAGAATCAACATCTCATCATTAACAGTTAAAGCTACAACTTTATTTTTTTTATTTTTTTTTTTTTTTAGGCAATTGGGGTTAAATGACTTGTCCAGGGTCACACAGCTAGTAAGTGTCAAGTGTTTGATCTGAGGCAGGATTTGAACTCAGGTCCTCCTGACTTCAGGGCCAGTGCTTTATCAACTGCACCACCTAGCTGTCCCAAAGCTACAACTTTAAAAGAGTTTGCTTACCCAAGTTCAGAGGCCAGCTTCTTTACCTTGAGCAGGATGGGCTGAACCTGGGTGATGCTTCCAGGCATAGGTTGCCCTAGGGCCCAAGGCCATTGTCAGTGGGGCCTATGCTGTAGCTGCTGCCTCTCCCAGCTCCTTCCTTTCCCCAGGTGGAGGAGGGCAAAATCAAAGGTGAAGGGGAAAGGGAAACTCTCTTCTCCTATGAGAGGGGTTAACAGATGCCCTCTTGACTCAAGGGAAGAGATTAACCAGGTTGTACAGAGGTGTTTCAAAACTCCTTAATGATCAATCACAAAACTTCCAGAATCTGCTAAGATGTTTTAAGCTGTTCTAACTTTTCCCTGCAACCTCCATGAAGGAAGATTCAGGAATATAGAAGAAAGGGAGTAAGTAAGCCTCAGGGAACAAAAAAGCACCTACAATTTTCCCAATTCCCAATTGACAAAAATGGGCATATGCTTCCAGATAGGGCATCTGTCCTTGTTTTCTATGCTGCAGAAGGTGTACCCAGGTCCATGGCCTCAACTGAACCAGTGGACTGAGAGCCTGAGAGCATCAGGTCAAGCACAAGACAGCCTTGTAACTGTCTACCTGAAAAGCACCTCCAAGCTTTTCTAGGTGCTTGCAGAGTGACCCCAGCTTCAGGGCAAGAAAGAAAGGGAGGAAGCTTACATACCTTCCAGTATTGGCTGGAGAAGAACTTGGGGTTAAGCAGTTTTCCCGGTGCAAGTAAACATATGATGAGGTCTAGAGGTTTAGGGTGCTGGAACCCCAAGATCACGACACATGGGTCCTACCTGAAAGAATTCGACCCAAGTCTTCTTTCAGTCAAAGACAAGGTTTATTAAAGATCCGCTGTATTAGCCAGACTCTTAAGGAATCTGAGAACCTGTGACCTATTGGCTAGATTATAAGAATCTGAGCCTGAATACTTTCTAAGCCTGCTCTGTAATAGAGGTAACTAGATGGTGTAATGGACCAGGAGTCAGGAAAACAAATTCAAATTCAGCCTCAAAGCCTGATATCACTCTGGGCAATTTATTTACCTTCCGTCTGCTTTAGTTTCCTCATCTATAAAATGGGGATAACTATAACACCAGGAACACTGTAAGGATCAAATTAGTTAGCATGTGTAAAACACTTTGCAAACCTTAAATCACTGTATTAGTGCTAATGCATTATTTCACAACACATCAACTGGGAGTGACTTTTCTAGATTTTTTCCCCATTCCACTCCCATGATTATGCATATTTGTTCTGAATAGTATAAGACAGCCTACAAATGGAGGTTTTCTCATAGAATGAAATTAGACAATACTAAGTCTAATCTTCAATTGTGAGATCTAAAACATGGGTGACCATGAAGGATGTTGACAGCTCAAATATAAGGTAACAAGAGATACAATCACTCAGTGCTTGGATAAATGGAAGAAGTGGGAGGCAAAGAAAAGGTAGAAATAAATGAGTGTGATGTGGATGAAAGAGTGACTGCTCATGCAACAGAAATGTGGCTCATCTAGCAATCAGTGAGTTCCACATTTTATGAGCCATTTGACTGTCTCTTTTTTTTTGCAGAGGTTTAAAGATTCGAGTATACAACTACTCATACTACATCAATTTTAGATAGAGAGGGGAACAGTGAGAGGAATGTCAGATGACTATAGAACTCTGCTATAGTTTTCCTCTTGTAGCAGATGGCTGTTCTATAGCTCTGACTCATTTTAACTAGCATCTACTTTTTTTTTTCTCCTTTATTTTTGTGTTTGAATTCCACTTTTGATATTAACCAGATGAGGAAATATTAAGCTGAATGGAAGAAGCTAGGTTAGGAAATAGATGGGTTTGATAAAAAAAAAACAGTTGCCATTTATCTAGTTCAAATTTAAGATTTGCAATGTACTTTACAAGTCTTAGTTCATATAAACAAACAAACAAAAAACTGTGAGGCAGGTACTATAGATATTTTATCCCAATTTTACAAATGAAAAAAAAGAAAACCTTTGTATAACCTTGACTCATATCTAGGAGGTAAATTTATAAAACAGGGCCTGAATTAAAAGTATTACTGTACTTAGAAAGGTAGCTATGAAATATCTTATGCTTATATCCTCAGGTAGAGAACAAAGCCAGCTAACAGTGGCCTGGATTTTGAGTTCCCAGTCCTGTTCTTAGAAAGGTCATTCTCTCTTATGTGACTCCCATTATGTCCTCATGCAATAAACAAAGGTATACTTAGGAATATTCAACCAGAACTGTTTATGAGAAATGATAGGAAATCTAGCAAATATATTTTAACGGAATAAAGAAAGCACAAATGGGAGAACGCTGGGGCGGGGTAGGCTCTGTTCCTTCATACCTCTCTTGTTGGCTTATTGCTCTCAGTCCTCTAGCTACTGGACTAGTTCTGAAGATAAAGCACACACAGTTACATGTACCATCCAATTTGTCCTTCTAGATAGAGGTCATCTTTCATGCTCTTTAGAAGGGACCTCCAGGTGTGTCAGACATCAGTTATTGCTCCAGTTACTCAGCTCCCAGGGGTTGACTGCCATGTCTTCCTTTGCTTTTCTTCTTTCTCCCAAGTATCCAAACTCCTGAGTAAAAAAAAAAAATCTGCCACCTGTCCTCTTAGTAAGGGCTAATTTCCAAGTTAGTTTACTCTCTTCCCAAACTAGGAAGAATTAGGAATCCGAGGGGGGGCTTGTACCCAACCGATTCCTTTGCAGGAGTTGTTAAACTGATCTTCAGAGAGGTTCAGTAACTTGCTTGTAGTCATGCAGCTAGTTTGTGTTAGTTAATATCAAAAACCGAATTCAAACACAAATTTCTGTAATATACAAACCACCCTCTTCCCAGAACTTCTCTCCTTCCTAGAATATTGTCCTCTATCCAAGAGGTACCTACTATCATTATATTGTTCTCTATTATTCCTTCCACTTTACTGAGGCCTACCATCCCATGATGGTGGCATCCTGAAGTATTGAATTTTTTAATAAGCATTGGAAATTTGTGAAAATTCTAAAGATGTCTAGAGAAATTAATAGAAGCTCATTCATTTTTTTGGGGATTGTATTTTCTCTTTCCTAATTCCTTGAGGTCAGAGATTTTTTTTCTCTTTTAAATTTCTACCATCCAGCATGGTGCCTGGTATATGGTACTATACGTCGTACTTAGTAAATACTTGCTGACTCATTGATTGATGGATGGATAAAAGATAGCTGTATATCATCTGACCTGTGTGATAGTTCACAATATAAAGCAATCTTTAGCTTTCATACCATATCCTGAAGCAAAAAGTGATTCAACTCTTTTATAATGAAGAGAAGTTGACACTGCCCCTCTTCCCAACCAGCACCACCAAATAGCTAACTTAGTTGTTGGTATAGACACAGCTTAAGACTCTTGATTTATGTTTCTCATAAAAATGTCATCCAGGTTTATCTTTTTACAAATGAATGCCCACATCTTAACTTACTGAATAGAAGGGGAGAAAAATTAACTTGAATGTGAGTTATCTATATCATTGAAAAGACAGACATATTTTTTTCTTTAGTGATCTATCTAATCAACCTGAAAAATTATGTGAGAATCTGGACTTGGAAAAACTTTCAAAAAGTGGTAACTACTGAGTTAAAAATGTGCATATTTTATGCTTATTTCTATGAATTTTACTTTTTTATCTCATAAGAAATCAAGGCCATCAAAATAACAACCTTCTGTGAACTATCATGAAATTCCAAAAATAAAACACATCATGAGTTTTACTGCAGTTTGAGAGAAAGCTGAGATGTAGGTCTCCTCACAATAAGAATTATGTTTGCCATCAGAAAGTCAGTGCTAAGCAGATAAAAGCAGCCACAATGGAAATGTAAATACAGCTGAAATCATTCTTTGGGGAGCTGTGAAATTTGAAAATTATAAACACAGTAATCTGGGGAAATGCCATATACTTTAAGATTTTTGTTTAACAATGTCTTTGATTAAAAAGCTCATTGCAATGGAGAGAAAATCATGCTTTACACTCCAAAAGTTCAGCATCCCAATCAGCAACAGGAAATTTCTCATCATGTTAACACAAAAAATGCACATACTTTAAAAGTAGCTTCAGATTATCAACCCATATTCAGAAAGTTACAGGGCTAAGTGATCATTTGCTTTCTCTCTTTTTTTTTCTTGTCACAGCAACATTTAGAATCATAGATCTAGAGACGAAAAATACCTAAGAGGAAAGATAGTCCAATTTTCTCATTTTACAAAGAAGAAAAATGAGGAACAAGTAAATTAAGAGGACTTCCTAAAGTCACCTAGACAATAAATGTCAGTCAGGGTTTGAAAACAGTTCCTCTCACCTTAGATCCAGTGTAGAAAACTACCTTTATTTAAGAAAATAAAGAGATGAGCAACAAGATGGCATACTAGTCATTTTCTCTGACTCCATGACCTCTTAAACTTCTCCAAAACATAACTCATAAAAAAGATAAACCAATTTCAGTTGTTCTCATGATCTTCATCACCCAGAATTCAAAAGAAGCTAAAAAATAAGCAAAATCTAGTAAAACCTAGGAACTGATGCTCATGGACCTGAGTTCACTCAGCACTCCTTTCCCAATTCTCACACTACCAGCAGTGAGGCCGAGGCTGCAGTAGGAAACCCAAGGACATGACACAGACTTAAATAAAAATCCAATGTTGCATCACATCCCCCCTTCCTCTTTCTAGTGTCATAGAGACTCTGTCTCCAGGCTGGAGAATTTTGCTTGACTCTTGACAGCCAGCTTGACCACAGCTTTTAAGGAGCAAAAAATCTTTTGGGAGCTGCATCCTAGAAGAAATAGAACTGCAAAGCTCTAAATTATTGATACTAGGCAAAAAAGGCCCTGAACTGCTGGTTCTAGACCAAGACAGTACACCATTCATGTGGGGAACTATGCAGTACTCCCCCGGGCCTGAGGGAAAGAACACAGAAGTCAGCTGAAAATGGAGATAATAATAACACATACCTTGCAGGGTTATTGTGGGGATCAAATGAGACAATATTTGTAAAAAGTGCTTATATATCTGTATGTACTTATGTTCTTCTGGTGGATGGGTGTGTGTGTGTGTGTGTGTGTGTGTGAAAATCTTATATGCTAGCTTGAGCTTGAGTTACTAGACAGATAATTGTAAATAGTTAAGTAACTTTAGTCTATGTCACAAAATCAGCAATAGCTGTACCTTTGACAATATTGTTTAAAGTTATTCCTTCTTAAGGTAAGGCTGGGGGAAGGGAAATTAGCATTTATATATTACTTACTATATGTCAGGCACTATTCTAAGCACTTTTTACAAATATTGTCTCATTTGATCCCCACAATAACCCTGCAAGGTATGTGTTATTAATATTATCCCCATTAGTTGGAGAGGCCAAATGAAGAAAACACATTAGTGCAAACATATGGAGATGTATGGGTTCTAGGTAATGGACAATGCTCTTGTGCTTTCCCAGTCACCAATGAAGTAAAACAACTCTGTGTGCTTTCTCCCATGCTTTTTAGCATGATGCTTTAAGCAATATTGTCAATGCTATGAAAGAATCTAAGCCTGCATAAACAAGATCAAAAGTCGAAATCATTGTCTACAACCTATGCAGTCGGGGTTCCTGGTCTTTTGTATTTGTATGCAACCAGTCTAGATCTACCCCTATGTTTGAATGAAGGGATAAAGAGACCTGCTTGTTCTATTTGCAAATAGCACAAATCTGAGAAAGATAAAGAACAACCTGTATGATAGATCTAAAAAGGTTTTGATAATATAGAATAAGTTAAATTTAATAAGACAAAATTAAGCTTAATGTAAAGTTCCACACAGTTTCAAAAAGTCATCTTTAAAAGTATAGAACTAAAGAGGTTCAATGGAGTGGGGAGGGGTGGCGAGGGGAAAAGCTTACTAGAAATTTTAATGAGTGGCAAATAAAATAGGAGTTATCAGTATGACATGGCAACTGAAAGGAATAATAATATTAATTTTACCTCAGGATGCCTTGAAACATAGTGTACAGAATGAGTGATGTAAGAATTCTGCTATATTCTGCACCATTCAAATCGTATTTGGAGTACTTGTTTAGGTTTGGGAAACACATTTTTGGAAGGATATAAGTAACCTGGAGCACAGTTATAAGATGGTTGCCAGGATAATGAAAGGATTGGAGACAATAACATATAGATCAGAGAGATGAGATTAAGAGAGAGAGAGAGAGAGAGAGAGAGAGAGAGAGATGCTCAATGACTCTATTTTCTTCCTTTTTTTCCTTAACCTATTCCTATAACTCCTTCCCTTTCCTTTCCCCACTTACCACAAGATTTGGAGAAGTAAAAAAAAAAAGAAAATTATAACTTATTTTTGGATTGTTTTGCTAACAAATTTGCATGTCAAGTGAAACAAATTCCCATGTTGGTTGCGTCAAAAAATGCCATATATTTTTATATGCCTTTTATATCTTGAGTCAATCACTTCTTTGGTAAGAGGTATGTAACATGCTTCATCATTAATCTTCGGGAATGCTAGGTGGTAATTGAATTGATCAGAGTAAAGTCTTTCTAAGTTATTTTTCTTTATAATGCATTTATTATATAAATTATTCTCACTTCTCTGCCTCAATTCAGAAAGCTCTTAGGTTTCTTTGAAAATATTCATTTCATCATGTCTTACTATGCAACAATATTCCATTATATTCATACACCATATTTTGTTTAACCAATCCCCAATAGATGGACACTTCTTTAGTTTTGTTTGCTACTAAAAAACAACTTTTTTTTGGTAAACATGTGTTCTTTTCCTTTTCGCTTGATCCCCTTCTGCATAGGTTTAATAGTGGTATAGGTGACTCAAAAAGTCTGCAAATTTTAGTGTCTTTGACGGATTACTTCCAAATTTCTTTCCAAAATGTCTTGATCAGGGGCAGCTAGGTGGCACAGTGGATAGAGCACCAACCCTGGATTCAGGAGGACCTGAGTTCAAATTTGACCTCAGACACATAACACTTACTAGCTGTGTGACTCTGGACACATCACTTAACCCTATTGCCTAGCCAAAACTAAATGTATTGATCAATTCATAACTCCACCAAACAACAATGTATGAGTGTGCTTATTCTTCTAAATGCCATACAACATTTGTCATTTTCCTTTTTTATTATCTTTTCCAATATGATGGATATCAAGTGGAACCTCAGTCAAGTTTTAATTTGCATTTCTTTAATTATTAGTGATTTGAAGCATTTTTATGCATCTGTTTACGTCTTGTACTTCTTCCAAATGGAAGAATAAATAGATCAGTTTCTCTGAAATTTCAAGTGCATGGGGAACAAAATTTAAAAAAAAGTCTTCAAAGATAGTCTGGGGCCAAAAAGTAAAAGCCTTTTAATGGTAAATAGAAAATTTATTTCTATATTTTATCTTTGAAACCAAAAGGAGTTCCTGAAAGCTTTTTTTGAGCAAGGAGGTGACATGGTTAGCTTGTGCCTTAGGTATATCAATTAATAAGTGAGTGAAAATTCATATAACACACTATAACTGTGACTAGCATTATAATCAGGGCCTCTCCAGCCTATTAACCTCACCCCTGTTATACATAGACACACAAACCCAGACACACACAGACACACACACATACAAACACATATATACTTTTCAAGTCTTCTTATACTTTACATACCATCCACCAACCCCACCCTGTGATCCAGTGACATTGGACTCCTTTTCATTCCTCAAACAATACACCCCATCTCCCAACTTCAAGAATTTTCTCTGGCTGTCGCCCATGCCCTTTAATGCTCTCCCTCCTAATCTATGTCTCTTGGCTTCCTTGGCTTCATTTAACTCCCAGCTAAAATTCCATGATCTACAAGAAACTTTTCACAATCCACCTTCCCTCTGCTGATTGTTTCCAATTTATCCTGTATGCAGCTTGTTTGCACATTGTTGTTTGCATGCTGTCTGTCTCATTAGACTATGAACTCTTTTAGAGCAGGGACTGTCTTTTGCCTTTCTTTGTATCTCTAGCACTTAGCATACTGCCTAGCACATAGTAAGAACGTCGTTAAGTGTGCATTTACTGACTGTTTAAGGCAAATTAATCTACTATGGGCAAATAGTTTTGATAAGAGAAAGCAGAATCTAGACTCAAAGAAACCATTCATTGAGGAGAGAGTTAAATTGACAAGGTTGTTGGGCATGGGGATAAAGAAGAAATTGCTTTTAAAGGTATTGAGAGCCACTATAAGAAAATGTTTCAAATTACTTTCTAGTCTTCTCTGAGAGCCAGAATGATTTCCAGAGACTAATCCTTCTAGTCTGGTACAATTATTCTGCTCAGTTTTGTCATTTAGCCCTGGGGCTCAGCATTCCTTCTTGCTGGCGAGGAAAATTTATAGAACACACTATATCTAGCTTGTGGTAGAAACAGGGACCTCCTCACAAAAGTTCCTCCCCCAAATTTCCTACTCCACATGGTTCTTTCTTTTGCATTAGGAATAGCAACTAAATTCATGTTACCATTACTGTTGGTAAAGTTATAATAATTTACTGCCCATAGGAGCTCACCATCCCTGTTATTTCTTAGACTGAGACTGTCTGCTCTGGTCCCCACTCCACTACACATGTTGTATCTTCCTATTCAACAATAAGCTTGGTGAGGTCAGGGACTGTGGCACTTTTGTATTTATGTAACCAATGCATAGAATAGGCATAATGAACACTTAAAATGTTGGTTCAATTCATTCATTCATCCTCTTTTTTTTTTTTAAGGGAAATAGAACTAACCATCTTTGGTATCCATGTTTTCCCCATAAGCATAATCCTAAATGATTTTTGGTTGTTTGCAAGTCAAATTCATCTTTAAAAGAATGGAAATTTGCTATCAATGAAAATGTTCAAAAGGATATGAGAAAGATACCGTTGGGGATTGGAAGAATTCCATAAATATTTTAAGTAATTATAGCATCATTGGAATGAAGTTCCTTAAAGAGAGTGATGAGAAGAGGTTGATGCTCATTTGTGTGCTTATGTTTTGTTATTTTTTTTGAAAGGTTATTCATATTACTAGAGAGGAGAGTACTTGTACACAGTAATGGAGGTAGATTGTATTTCACATTTCTATACTCCTTGAACCATTGACGAAGGATTTAATCTTTTAGCACATGCCTAGTCAAGGAAACGATAAAGTTTTAACAGTATGTTGTAAGTAAGAAGTAAATACAAAGTATTCCAAAAGTCTTAGTGCAGTTTTAATCTACTAAAGCATACAACTGCACTAAGACTTTTGGGACACTCTGTATATTGCTTCCACTCCTAGTCCCATTCTAAAAGGTTCTATGAATTCAATTTCAATTCTCACTTCTGTGCATTTACTTGGCTGAATTGTCTCCCAGGAGTCAGAGAAGCAGTAGAAAACTGTTAAAGCTTAATGAATGTGTGGCATAGTACACATTTCAGAAGAAAAAGGTTAACTTGGAAAAAAATTGTATATTATTGCTGATGTTAGTTTATGCGGGAAGCTTGGAAAAGAAAAAAAACAAACAAACTTGAAAGGGTTTGGATAAACAGTGGCTAAACCCTTGGCTACTCAGTGCTTATTTGGACTTTGTAAGGTGTGACTATCACTTGTAATTACACTGATCAAAAGCACTGGGGGGTTCTGGTATCCTTTTGATATGGCCTGGGACTTTAATGAATCTGAAAAAGGTTTTCTTTGCTTTCTTAGGTCTCTCTAAATAAGTACAGCAGCCTGTTAGAATCAATTACTAGATGGAATTTTACCAGCTATTAGGGTGATCCACTGCCTTCTAAATTTAAAAAAAAAAGTCAAACTCTGTAGGAATTACATTGTGCATTATTTATAAAGAATAGGTCTTTCTATCAAACAGGCCTTAATTAGGATATGATATATGGCAATAAAACAAGGAAGACTCAATTCCATATTACAATTGTTTTAATGGCTTTGTTACTGTGCTGTAGTCTGGCTCTTTGGTCTCAAGACCAAATTTCTGTTTGGTCTCCAAACAGAAATCAATATTCTTGAAGTCAATTATATTCTTTATGCTTTCATGGTAGTATAGAAACATGTATTTTTCTCTTCCAAAATACTTATTTACACATCAAATAAATAAGTTAAAGTTGAATATATAAATCAAATTGTAAAATCACTTTACAAAATGCCTGTTATGCCATATTTTTTTAAACCTTATGTTTCCTGACCTATGAGTTCACTAAAGTAAGGTACTCCAGGTGAGAATGCTGTCCTTTGTATCTAATTCATGAAATCTCATAAAGTAGCCTATAGCATTGAGAGGTTAAATAACTTGCCCATGGTCTTACAAAACCAATGTGTGAAAAAGTTAGAACTTGAACTCAGGGCTTTCTAACTTCTTTTCTCAATCAACTATTCCAGGCCACCTTGAATACAATGTATGTTTTGGTTATATCACATCCCCTTTATGAAGAATGATATAGAATTTGTCTTTCACTATCATAATGAAAGGCTGCATTAGAACCTTTATCCTTTTGTTTTACCAGTATCTACAGGTATGCTGGAATTCTATTGTTAAATTTTTATTGAGAGCAATTATATATCAAAAATTGGTAAATGTTATAAATCAGGGTTTGCCTTATTGTTTTGGTGATTGTGAATTAAGAAAGTGAGGTAGAACATGTCTAGAATGAAGAAAGTGAGGTAGAAATTAAGTTTAAAAGTATGGCATTTGGGGCAGCTAGGTGGCACAGTGATAGAGCACTGGCCCTGGATTCAGGAGGACCTGAGTTCAAATCTGACCTCAGACACATAATACTTACTAGCTGTGTGACCCTGGGCAAGCCACTTAACCCCATTGCCTAACAAAAAAAAAAAAAAAGGATGGCATTTCTGGAAGGAGTTTCCTCACTGAGTGTTCCCTACTCCATAATAGGTACAATCTTCCTCTTTTTCTAGTTCTCTCTTCTTTCTTTTTCTCCTTGCCTGTGTCCATGTGTCTGTTTATCTAAATGCAAGATCATGAATTAAGACTTGAAAGACACTTTGAAGTTAACTTGACCAGTACCCTCATTTTACACATGATCTAATTGAAGCCCAGAGATGCTAAATGATCTGGCCAAGAAAACACAGCTAGAGAGTGGAAGACAAGGAATTTGAATATAAATCTTCTGACTCCAGACTCATTTTTCTTTCAAGATCCATTGTACCATAGATAGATAGATACATACATAGAAGGATAGACAGAGACAGATTGACAGACATATAGACAGACTATCAGATCAATAGATTAATAGACAGAAACAGACAGACAGATATAGAGACAGTTGGATAGATAGACAGATAGAAGGATAGACAGACAGATAAACATATAGACAGAGAAAGATAGATACAAAGACAGGCAGAAGGATAGGCAGTCTGATAGATAATAGATAGATAGTAGATAGATAGATATAGACAGACAAGCAGACTTTTTTCCCTTAGGAGAAAATATGTAGCATGTATCACAATAAAAAATAAGTTTTACATTTCCAGGTCAAAGAAAATAACATATAAAGGACCAATAAAAATAAGACTTACTTTTGAATAAGTTTCCTATAATTTCATTAGGAAAAAAAATTATATGGACTTTAAAATACTAGTGTTGAATTGCCAAATTGAATTGAATGTTGTCTTCTAATTTGTATAATACCCATTTTCTATCTGTCTATCTATCTGTCTAACTATCTGTAGATCTATCATATATATTAATTATATATACAACAGTCTACAATTACATCTATTTTAAGTTACTGTATTTATTGCTTAATAAAATATAAAAAATGTATAAAATAATAATCTCTTAGACAGAATGTGATTTTCAACACATTTAACAGTTACCAAATTATAAAGCCATTTTTCCTCAATATATGTGGATTTAAAAATGCATACAATATACATAATTTTTTATGGAATGTTTTATACAAAATATACAATTGAATTAAATTCAATTCCATTTTATTTGGTTACACTGCATAAAACATTGTACTAACAGATGAACAAACAAGAAGACAGAAGCAAGTACAAATGAATGTTTAATAAAATCGTAAGAGGATTGAATGTACTTTATGTGACAACAACAGCAACAATAATAGCCATTTAGAATCATGTCCTTGCCACCTGAAATTGTAAAAAGGTTATCTTTTAGGATCTCAGACTTAAATATTGCTAAATATGATTCACTGTAATGGGGGAAGCTGAGCAGCATTTTGCATTTTCTGGGTACCTAAAGAGACATCAAGTGGTTAGAAAACCCTGAAATGCTATTCTTTGTAACCAAATGAGAACAAATCCTGTACTATAAATACAGACATCTACATTTCCTTAAGAATTCTTCAAATAAATAGTACTGGAACTAGTTATCATTGAAAAACAAAACTACTCTCCATAACAACCTAGTCATGATATTGATCAATACAAATAATTAAGATTGACTTTTTAATAGATGTTGCCATAGCAATGTTAACAAACCCCAAACTACATGGATTTAAGCTCTGTCAAAACATAGAGACCTAGCAGAAGAAATTAGAGCTATGAGATAAAATTATGAAGTATGAAATCATCCTCATTGTACAGTCTGTTACTGGAGCTGCCCAGAAGATGCTTTCAGTGAGCCTACATCACAAAACTTTCATTTAATTACAAAAAATAGTCAGTTTATCCACCTTTGCAATAGTTTATAAAACATTAAATATACAAATAACAGGATAACAATTTCCCCTGGGGGTATTTCCACTTTAACTTCAGAAGAAATGATGAGAAAACTGGTGTAACAGTGATAATATTAATGATGAGAGTGAAGATGACAACAAAGAAACTGTAGAAAGTATGTGACACCACACCAGTCACAAAAATTTAGCACCTACCAAACATTTCTCAAAACATAACTTATTGCCTAGAATTATATATCTGAATTTTCTCTCCTTCATAAACTGAGGTTGGCAAAATGCTGTACCACAAATGTAAAACAAACAAACAAACAAAAATCCTTGAGAATTTTAATAAGTTATGTTAGAAACACATCATTAGCATCAACTAAGATGTTATTCACAATTTCTGAGAAATAACATTGATACATAAATATTTCAAACATAGAATATTTAACAGATGTCACTATGCAAAATATTTGTAATATCTAAGATATTTGGCACATAAAATCTTTCAAAATATAAAAAAAAATCTGGCAGAAGAAAACAAAATTATGTGGAAACAATTTGAGAGGCATATTATCCCTACAGTATTGTCTGCTACTGAAGTTGTCTTTAGGATACTTTCTGTGAGTCTGTTGTTAACAAAAGACCTTGAGGCCCAAAAGATCCTTAGGTCCAAAAAAGGACCTGAAATGAAACAGAGTCTAATCACTGATTATAAAAGCATTTATTTCTGAGAAGAGCTTGTGCAGGCAGAACAAAAAGAAAGAGGGATCTCAGCTGCTCAAAGGGGAGTGAAAGAAAGGTGAGATAATATAGTTTCTAGAGACTTTCAACCATGAGTGGGGGTTAAGGGAAAAGACATCTATAGACATAATAAGTCAGGCAACAGGATGTTTAGAAATACCAAAACAAGTTCTGGAGTCTGCAGGCTCTGCTCAAGGTTGCCCTTGAGCTGTTCAAGGCTGGTTCTGTGGTTTCTGGCAGTTACAACATCTCCAAATTTGGCTAAAGTTCACTTGCAAAAGATCACTGGTATGTAAAGATCTGAGCTTCAGAAATCCTTCTGATTATATAGTTCTGTATACTCATTGTCCTGCTCCCCTATAAAGAAGAGAAGCTCCAACGTATCTAACAAGTTATTATAATTATTACAGAGCCCATGTCCACGGAGCATAGATGATGTATTCTTTTTGTCAATATATATTCTGTATATTCTTATGTATGTACAAATTGTTTCCCATGATAGAATGTTAACCCCTTGAGATCAGGGATTTTTTTGGGTCTCAATATCCCTCAGCACTTAGCATGAGGCATGGTACATAATAGGTGCCTTATAAATGTTGATAAATTGATTTGCTTATATTGTGTTGTTATTCAATTACAAAAAGCAGTCATATTATTCACCTATTTAATAGGTCATGGAATAGTAAATATAAAACAGTAGCAAGATAGTGACAGAGCCCTGGCCTATTCCTATCTAAATTCCATTGTAAAAGATGAGATGAACAAGGGAATAATAATAACAATTCACCTCTACAAAGCTCTTTGAAAGTTTCAAAGTGCTTTACATAAATCATTTTATTTGATTCTTGTAACAAGTCTGTGAGGCAGGTGAAGTTATTATCCCTGTTGTATAGATAAGAAAATTGAAATCTAAAAAAGTTCTAGCTTGCTCTAGACCATGTAAATAGTTAGTATATATCTTCTTGACTTGAGGTCTACCTCAAGTGGATCCTTTATACCACAGTGCTGATCATTGTAATTAACTATCATTAGAAAAGCAATTAACTATAATTATTCCTATTTATAATGTCTCATAAAAATACTGTAATCAATGAATGAAAAAGCTCATATTAAGGGCTGTGTGCAAAGTGCTATGCTGAGCTCTTCATATAAAGATAGAAACCAACAGCTCCTCTTCTTAAGGAGATTACATTCTAATTGGGAGAGTCAACATACATAAGAGATTTCAGCTGCAAATCAGATGGAAAGGCAGTCCAGTAACTCATAAGGTACAATAGCAAAGTAAATGGTAACATACCTAGTTCAATGTCTTTTCCAATAACAAAACCATTTCAGTTTCTGTGTTTAATCATTTGACTATGTCAAGCCTTTAAAAATCTCTTCTTTTGGAAATTATGAAAAGAAATACAATAAATGACATCTTTAGAAACACAGAATTAGTTACTAGAGATCTAAGTGTGGACCAATCCATACTCAAAATAAATCCCTATTCTACCATATAAAACAATTTGAGATCCAGTCTCTGCTTGAAGATCTAGACACACACACACATACACACATGTTGAGATCTCTTGTTTTAGAGCATTAGGAAAATCAAACATGTCTTCCTTAGGCCCACAGAAATCTCTATTCAAACAGGGAAGAAAAGCCAAATCCACAGACAGACTTACTTTTGAATAATACTCAAGTTTCAGACACTTGGGGAATAGAACCAATCAATACAGCCTGGAAACGGTAATAGTCTCTAAAGGATTGGGACTGTAGAACCAAGAGAAATGGAGATACAACTAGTTTGCCTGGTCTAGGCAACCTCCTCCCTGCCTAATATCCCCGCTGTTGGCACATTTACTGAATAAAGGGCACCCATAGAACTTACAAACAGTCAAAAAAAACTTAGTTTCCCTACATTAAGGTGGAGGCAAAATAATTTCTCCACTCATCTTGCTGGCATACATTTTTTCATTATGCATAGCTACCTTCATTCAATACTGATGTATAATATGACACATTGTACCTGATTATTTTGGTATTTTATTTTAGCCAGTTGGAAAACCATCTCAGCTCCTGCATAAGTGAAAAGTAAAATTCAAGACATGTGGTAGAGTCTGCCACATAATAGGTAAAAAGCATCAGAACAAGATTTGGCTCTATGGAGTCAATTCACAGAGCAACAATAAAAACACTTTCTGCTCTCCATATAATATTAAGCTGATTCATCTGTTATCATTTAAATATCATACATTAGATATGTTTCAAAATTGAAGTAGCTGACCACAGTTACCAAAAATAACTGGGGAAATGTTCTAGTTTCAGCTGAAGAAAAGATTTGGCAGGAATTTCCTTGACAACTAGAGAATTACCTTCTAGTTGTTTTCTATTAAAAAAAAAGAAGTCACATATTTAACAGAGTATTAAATCATTATATTTAATTGAATTTCAATTTTTCTAATACATTGGAAGTTAAATTCAATTTTGGCAATTGCTAAATTCTGTGAAAATGAACACAATCTTTTTTTTAATGGTAAATACTTCATATTTCAACATTAGGGTATTTTCTGTCATTCTAATAGATGAGAAAAAACAAATGAAGTATTATTACAACTTTTCAAAATTTAAATTAGTACAACAAAGCAGTATCATAATGTGTTTCTTCGTGATAAAGAGCAACCTGACATTGTGGATACAGTACTAGACCTGGAGACAGGAAGCCCTTGGTTCATTTCAAGTCTCAGAAGCAAAGTTTGTGGGCAAATCACTTAACTTGTCTCAGGCTCAATTTCCACATCTATAAAATGAAGATAATAGTAACACCTAACTCACCACGTTATTGTGAGGATCAAATTAGATAATATGATATGTGTGAAGTGATTTGTGAAACTTAAAAAGTTATATTAATATTGACTATATTTTTATAAATACTTAAAATAATTACCTCTGGCACTATGGAAACTGGCATATTACTTAATCTTAATTAAAGGTTCTTAATCAGAACCTTTTTCCTCATATAAAAGAACACCCCTATTATCTACCTCACAGAGTTGTCATGAGGCTGAAATGAGACAATGTCACCAAAGCACTGTCTAAATATTTATAGTTATTGTTGTTGTTGTAAGAAAAAAAGAAATACCTTTTGCTGTATATTTTAAATAAAGGAATAAGAAAAGAAATTGTGAAGACACTCTTTTAAAATGCTGTATACCTTTGTTCATTTTATTCTAGCAAAAAGTTCATATTCTACAGATAAATCAGTGTCAAAATCATCCTTAGCAAGGTAGAATAGGACAACAAATGATCAGCAAACTGTCAATTTGCCAAGTGTCTGAAGATGCCTCTGGAGATACAGTATTATGTACATTTGGTAATGAGAGTGAGTCAAACCATTTTCTGGATTCATTTTAAAATATTCTGCTAAAATTATAGCTTCTGTAGATAATGCAGTTGGAAATTAAAGACCATAAATCAGCTAAGCCAAAGCCCTCTGTGTAGAAGTCATCTTGTCAGATCAAAACCTTAAGCAGAATTAACTTTCAAGTTAGTTTTACTCATTAATCAAAGCAAAAGTGTTGGGTCATTTGGAGCTAAAGTATTGACAAAAATAGTTTTCTAAGAGACATGGTATGTGGCCTTTGTCTGTTCTATAGGAATGCCATCTTTCAAAGAAATGACTCAAAAAGCCTGAGTTAATGTCCTAATAATCTTGTATTAGTATTTGGGAATGCTGACTGTATTTCCTTTTGAGTTAATACTAGGTTTGCTAATTTAAGAAAATGAGAAGATTTAGGTTCCTTAGAGAAGATTTGCTGAATTTATATAGGAGTGCTTGAGCTGGGTAAACTAGTCCAAATATATAATAATTAAGAATTTTAAATTTTACCTTTAAATTGAAAGCACAGGAACTTAAAAGTCTGGAAATGGACTTTAACAAAGGTTTCTCATGGTTATTTCTAGTTTGAAAATGTATGAGGAAAAAGTGAGGTCTTAACACGCATAACAATCCTATCATGGGAGAAATGCTTCTTCTGACTATTGATCACAAAAATCACAGAAGCAGAATTTCAGACTTTAGAAGGAATTTCAGCAGCCATTAAGTCTACATCTGAAAAAGAAAAAAAAACTTTGATATTCTATACCCAAGTGGTTACCCAGTCTTTGCTTAAAAATGTCCAATGAAAGAAAATTACCTGAAGAGGTAACCCTGTATGTTATTGGGTAACTATCAATGTATAGAAGTTGCTCCTAATATTGAGCCTAAGTTTTCTTCTCTATTACTTCCACCTCCCACCTACTCTTTGAGGCCAAAGAAAACAAGCTAAATTTTCTTACCTATAAATCATCTTGTCATATCTGGTTTTGCACTTTGCAATTTTTTCCTAATTTTCATTTTGTTAAAATCAACATGAATGGGCATGTCAAGATATATGCACACACATACACACACACACACACACACACACACACACACACACACACAGGTATACTACATCCAGTCGCAATAATCAATCATTTTGGAAAAAAAAAAACCAAGATGATTAGTTTCTCCCTAACAAAATTATTCTATTTACCAAAAAGGATTTTCATTTTTTATTTTTAATTGATTTAAGACATTGTTATTATGTAGCAAATCCCATCTCAATATATGCTCTTTCAGAAGTGAATCTCATGCTGTTAAAATGATTTTAAATTCTACGTATAACTTTCACTTTTTTTTTTACTGATAGCTCTCTAATTTTTAGGAAAATTCAATAAAATGAATTTCAACTATAATTCCATAGCGTAAGAATCCTTAAAGAATTCACTTGAGTGACTTAAATTAACAAAATTGTGCTATAGATATGAAAGTTTTTACTCAAGTACACCTGGAATTCCTTTTGGTGGTTCAGACAACAATCCATCCTTGCAATTCTTGTCCACTCTTTCCAATTATTCATCACAGACATTTTGTAGGCATCCGTCATGTTCTCTGATATAAAGAGGGTAGAGGTGAAATACTCCAGCTATTTGTTATCCTCAGTGTTCTCCACATGACCAGCACATCTTCACTTTCCATCATGCAATTCCTTGATGTCACTCTTTGCTCCTTTTCTTCTTTGGTGTTACTTGTTGGTTATATGTTGCTACCTGCTCAAACTCACTGTACACATTTTACATTGTGCTGTATCAGGTGCTTATCCACAATTCTTAGGAGGCAGTGATGTTCCATTATCGCACTGTTATATTGTAAGACCGGTAAAATGTTTGTATTAAATAGATGGGCATTTGCTTTTATGGGAAGCTTGGAGTCAGTAATCCACACTGAGTGATTATCAATCTCTTCAGGTATCTCTAAGATATACTGGTGTTTCGTGTAATCAACAGAATGTCATCTGCGAATGAGAATCTGTATGACGTAACCACCTATAGGCCTTTGTTCTGACCTAGACCATGTATCTGCATTGCCATCTGCTCCATCACAATGGCAAATACTTTTGTCAATCATATATCTCCCTTTTTATGCCTCATTTGATATTAATTATCAGAGGGTCGTTGAACAGAGGGTCATTTTTGTTATGACATTTCTATAGGAATTCTGAATGACTTGGATATATAAATGAGAGATACCTTATTGTAAAAGAGCTTATGAGGTGATATTTTGTTACGCTTAGTATAACTTTTTTCATATTCAACACCAAATAAGCAGAATAGGATCTTATATTCTCTAAATGGATTGTATGTGTGTGTTCACATACACATTTAAAATAATTAGTAGGGTGTAGAGTGTGTTCAGAGAAGATTAGTACCTCTGATGTGAGTGCTGCTGAGCTCTTTTCAGGGCTGCTTTCCACCTTCTGTGTCTACCTGATCCACATAACTCTAACCTGAGGCTTCAAGAAATTATAGGATAAACAGCAGTCATACTCTGGCAAAACATTTTGGCAGATGGGCTAAATCAAGTTGAGCATAACTGAGGGATCTCAAACCCATATGTGAGTTAAGAGTCTACCCCAAACATATGAAAACTTCCCCTGATGCAATAGGTGGATGAGAACAATTTGTTCTAACAGCCAGGAAGGCAGAGGAAGCAGGTGCTGTGGAGTGCTTAGAGCTTGGTTAGTCATAGAAGACACCAGGATCATCCACTGCATCCTATCATCAGTTGTCTTGATTCTGTCCTACCATTGGACTATGACAGCTATGGAGGAGAGTGAGGCTGATGACTTCATGAAACTCTGCATCACTTAAATCCAATTTACGCATGAATCAAAAGACATTATCTGAGGGCAGCTAGGTGGTGCAGTGGATAGAGCATTGGCCGTGAAGTCAGGAATACCTGAGTTCAAATCCAGCCTCAGACACATAACACTCACTAGCTGTGTGACTCTGGACAAGTCACTTAACCACAATTGCCTCACCCCCAAAAAAAATTAAAAAAAAAAGAAATTACCCATAACATTTTATCATTTTTACCTATCTCAAAGTCCTGTGGTGACAGGCAGGTGATGAAGCAGCAAATGCACATACACTGGGAGCTATAGTCACAACCCTGCACATAAGTTGCTCAGGCCATTGGGTCATCTTCTCACTTGGAAGTAGCAGTAGGATTCAGAGACCCTGAGTGTCTGAGAAGCCTTCTAAGGACTCCTGGTGAGGGAGGATCTAGAAAAGATGCCCTAAGAATTGTCTGCTTACCCAACCCTGGCCTGTTTTCTGAGAAAGGTGGGGATCCCACTCTGTAGTCAAGACACACAAAAAATGTACTAAAATTTCCGAAAAGATGATTCTACTCACCATCAGTACATTGAATGTGTGCACACTCATAGACAACATAAAATCTAGTAGATCTGAAAGACGAACAGTTATTCATTGACAGAAAGAGAAGGGATCACATCCAAAAAGCACTAAGTGAAACAAGACCAGTTTACTGAAGTCAGGGCTAGACACACATTTTTCTGGATTGGTCATAGTGAAAGCGAGTGTCAGGAAGCTGACACAGGTTTTGCAATCAACACCAATCTAGTCTTGTATGTCTACCAAAAAGAGTACAGGCTTATGACAAAATGATTGCCACTTACAGGAAAACACCACACCACAATTATCAAAGCCTATGCTCCCTTTCTGATGAACCCTGATGAAATCAAAGAAAAGACCTGGAGACCCTCATCATCAATGTGCTAAAGGAGAACAAACTCATACTGGGTGACCTTAATGCTAGAGTAGTTAGACTACCAGACATGGCAGGGAATCATTGGTAGGAATGTAGTTAGAAACAGCAACAACGAAGGTCATTTATTACTGAAGACTTGTCTGTTTCATGACCTTCTCATCACCAACACTATCTTCCATTTACCTAAATGCAACAAAACTCCTCACAGCAAACACTGGCATTTAAGAGACTATTCAGGGGTAGGTAACTGATGGTCTCAAGGCCACATGTGGCCCTCTAGGTCTTCAAGTATATCCCTTTGACTGAATCCAAACTTCACAAAACAAAACTCCTTAACAAAAGGGTTTGTCCTGTAAAACTTGGACTCAGTCAGAAGTCCACACAGGACCTAGAAGACCACATGTGACCTTGAGGCTGCAGGTTCCCCACCCCTGGACTATATAATTATAAGGCGAAGAGATAGACAGGATGTGAGAGTGACAAAGGTAATGTGCAGCACAGAGTGCTAGAATGATCATAAATTTATTCTCTCTCAACTAAATGTTCACATTCAACAAAAGCAGTGGCACCAAGGCCAGATGACTAACAGAAGACTTAATGTCAGAGGATTAGAGTGTTTCTCTGTGCATGGAAAGCTACTAATTTGGAGGGAAAATTGAACCAACACATGGATGGCAATAGTGGAGCATAAAAGGAGTGGGCAGCTTTCAGAGATTTGGTGTATAGCACTGTTTACTTATCTGGGACAGAACGCTTGCAAAAACTAAGACTGGTTTGATGAAAATGTTGGGGAAATTCAGAAGCTACTTAATGAAAAATGAGAACTCCACAAGGTTTACCAGAAGATTAGTCCATCTGTCTCTAACAAGGTGGCATTTAACTCTATCAAAAGTAAAGTACAAGAGAAGCTTAGAGGGATGCAGTTTTCTTGACACAATAAGAAGGTAGATGAAATTCAGTTTTATGCTGATAATAACAATCCAAAGCACTTTTATAATGCCCTGGGTTATTTATAGGCCAAAGACCTATATATGGTGTATCTCAAACACTCAGTGCTGATGGAGCCACATTGATTAGTGCTAAGGACATGATCCTAGAGAGATGGGCTGAATATTTCCACAGTGTTCTCAACAGACTGTCATCAGTCAATGCTGAAGCCACTTACCACTTACTTCAGGTTGAAGTCAATCCCCCTCTAGTCAAATTTCCAACTGAAGAAGAGGTTTTGAATGCCATTAGGTTCCTCTTATATGGCAAAGCACCTGGTGATGATTCTATTCTAGCTGAGATTACAACATGGGGGTTCCATTGCCTATTCCAAAAGTGACTGAAATTTTCCAGGTTACATGGCAAAAGGAGGTCATCTCCCAGGATTTCAAGGATACTTCAATCATCCATCTCTATAAATGTAAAGGAAATAGATTGTCCTGTAACAATCACAGGTGGATCTCTCTCTTAGTCATTGATGGCAAGATCCTTGTCAGAGTCCTCCTGAATAAGCTGATCTTTCTCCAGGAAAATGGTCATCTTCCTGAGAACCATTGTGTCTCCAGAATAGGATGAGGGACAGTTAATACAGTATTTGCTGTCTGACAACTTCAGGAGGAATGCCAAGAAAAGAAAAGAGGTCTCTACACCATGTTTGTAGATCTGATCAAGGATGTTGATACTGTCAGTCATAAAGGCTTATGGAAAATTAAGTCAAAATTTGGTTGCTCAGAGAAATTCATCAGTATTGTATATCAGTTTCATGAAGGCATGCTTGCTTGGTTTCTGAATGCTCACACTCTCGCTCACCAATGGAGTTAAGCAAGACTTGCTCCCATGCTTTTTAGCATGATGTTTTCAGCAATGTTGCCAAATACCTTCAATGAGGACAAACAAGTCGTCACGGTCAATTACCTCACGGATGGCAAATTATTCAACTTGAAAAAGGTTACAAGTCAAGACTGAGTAGAAGGAGAGTTGGTATATGATTTTTTGCTTGCAGAATATTATGCACTCAATGCAACCTCTGAAGCTGAGAAGCAAGAACATATGCATCGATTTTCTGCTGCTTGTACTAATTTTGGCATAACAATTAAAATCAAGAAAACAAAAGTGCTCCACCAGCCAGTACTACATCATTCATATGTGGAAACATCAGTTATAGTGAATGGAGAAGTTTTGAATACTTTTGATAAATTCACTTACCTTGAAGTGTACTTTCCAGGGATGTACACATTGATAATGAAGTTGATGCATGCATTGGAAAGGCTAGTTCAGGATTTGGGAGGTTCTGAAGGAAAGTGTGGGAGAGAAGAGGTATTAGACTGAGGACCAAATTGAAGGTTTACATAGTCATTGTTCTGACTTCATTGTTGCATGCCTGTGAAACCTGGACATTATACCAGCACCATGCCAGGAAACTGAATCACTTCCATCTGAATTGTCTTAGAAAGATTCTGAAGATCATCTGGCAGGATAAGGTACAGGACACTGAGGTCCTTTCTTGAAACAAACTCTCAGGCATTCAAACTCTACTGGAGAGAGTGCAACTCCAATGGGCTGGCCACAGTGTTCAAATGCCAAACATACACTTGCCTATAAGACTATTTTATGGAGAACTCACACAAGGGAAGTGCTCACATGGTGGTCAGAAGAAGCAATGCAAGACACTCTCAAGGTCTCTTTGGAATTAATTGTGTGAAATAGGAGACACTGGCATAAGATATCCAGCATGGTATGTACTCATCAAATAAGGTGCTGTGCTGTATAAGAAAAGCAAAAATCAAGTAGCTCAAAAGAAACACAAGATGAGCAAATTTAGAGAATCCATCTCACATGTTCACATGGATTATTTGTGCCTGACCTCTGGTAGAGCATTCAGAACTCATATTGGTCTTTTCAGCCAGTCAGACCCACTGTAACTTGACTTTAATGTAGTCATGCCATTTTGGTCCTCTTCAAGAACAAAGGACAAAAAGTGAAGAATTAGTCCATGGATAAATATCATTTATGAAATCTGCCTTGACAAATACTGTCATAGATGATATCCTGAATTCATGTATATATAACCCTCATAAAGATTTGAAATAGTTGGGAGAGAAGGTACAAAGGCCAGTAATTGTTAATGTTTTATTGGTCATTTTTTTTGGAATCAGTAAGACCTGTAATTTTTTTTTTTTACGTATCTTTCATATAGTCTTTTCCTTTACAATTCTTAAAAATAATTCCATTTAAGGGGGCAGAGCCAACATGATGGAGTGAAAGCAGTGACTTGCTTGAATTCTCCCCCAAACCCCTCCAAATACCTGTGAAAAATGGCTCTGAACAAATTCTAAAGCAGCAGAACCCACAAAAAGACAGAGTGAAACAAATTTCCAGCCCAAGACAGCCTGGATGATTGATTGGAAAGGTAAATCGTGCCGGGCTGGGAGAGGAGCTCAGTTTGGCGTGGACGCGCAAGCCACAGCAACCCTGGAGAAGGCCTCAGAGGACTGAATCTTGGGCAGCTGTGGTGGTTTCCAGACTTCTCAACCCATGAACACCAAAGACAACTTAGAAGATCAGTGGGAAAAGGCTGTATCTATGGTGAGAGAGAGAAGCTCTGGCCCACAGACTGAGGGGGAATTGAGTGGCTGATCAGAGGGGAACTGCAGGGATCTCTTTGCCAGTGCTGAGGCAGGAATTTCTTGCTTTGCCCGTACTTAGATCTGGGTCACAATTCTGAGGGGCGGTCCTGGGGCAAGGAGTAGTGCTGGCGTGGTGGATCTTGTTGTGGTTGTGGAGAGGAAACACCTCGCCCCTTATCATACCATCTTGGAAGAACTGAAAATTTTCAGGTTCCTAGAAGTAGCTCTGAAAATGGTTGAACAAACCCCCAAAGCTTGGGACAGTACATTCTCCACATTGGAAGCAGACTTTTACCTTAACAAGGAGTTTAAAACTCAAGTAATTGGCCGGGATCATGAGTAAGCAGCACAAAAAGAGTCAGACTATCTTATCTTACTTTGGTGACAAAGAAGATAAAAAGATACAACCAGAAGAAGACAACAAAGTCAAAACTCCTACATCCAAAGCCTCCAAGAAAAATATGAATCAGTCCCAGGCCTTGGGAGAGCTCAAAAGGGATTTTGAGAAGCAAGTAACTGGGAAGAGAAATGAGAGTGATGCAAGAGAATCATGAAAAACAAGTCAACAGCTTGCTAAAGGAGACCCAAAAAAAATACTGAAGAAAATAACACCTTAAAAAATAGCCTAACCCAAATGGCAAAAGAGGTCCAAAAAGTCAATGAGGAAAATGCCCTAAAAAGCAAAATTAGCCAAATGGAAATGGAAGTCCAGAAGATTACTCAAGAAAAAATTTCCTTAAAAATTGGAATAGAGCAATTGGAAGCTAGTGACTTTATGAGAAATCAAGACACTGTAAAACAAATCCAAAAGAATTAAAAATTAGAAAACAATGTGGAATATCTCATTGGAAAAACAACCAACCTGGAAAATAGATCCAGGAGAAATAATTAAAAAATTAGTGGACTATCTGAAAGCCATGATCAAAAAAAGAGCCTAGATATCATCTTTCAAGAAATTATCAAGGAAAACTGCCCTGATATTTTAGAACTGCAGGGCAAAATAGAAATTGAAAGAATTCACTGATTACCTCCTGAAAGAGATCCCCAAAGGAAAACTCCTAGGAATATTGTAGCCAAATTCCAAAGTTTCCAGATAAAGGAGAAAATGTTACAAGCAGCCAAAAAGAAACAATTCAAGTATTGTGGAAACACAATCAGGATAACAGAAGATTTAGCAGCTTCTACATTAAGGGGCCAGAGGGAATATAATATTCCAGAGGGCAAAGGTGAAATGATTACAACCAAGAATCACCTACCGAGCAAAACTGAATATAATCCTTCAGGGGAAAAAAAATGTTCATTCAGTGAAATAGAAGACTTGCAAGCATTCTTGATGAAAAGACCAGAGCTGAATAGAAAATTTGACTTTCAAATACAAGACTCAAGAGAAACATGAAGAGATAAACAGAAAAGAGAAATCATAAGAGACTTATTAAGGTTGAACTGTTTACATTCCTGCATGGAAAGATGATTTTTGTAACTCATGAGACATTTGTCAGTATTAGGGTAGTTGGAGGGAAAAAATTATATGTATGTATATATAGATAGAAAAAAGATAGGTAGATAGATAGATAGATAGATAGATAGATAGATAGATAGATAGATAGATA